>NW_019234550.1:211931-241375 GCF_002742605.1 Olea europaea var. sylvestris
TTTTTTGGGTCACTTTTGGAGTGTTTGTCACTTTTTTGAATTTTGTCACTTTTTTTTAGTTTGTGTCATTTTTTATTTTTTTTTTTGAATTGTGTTTAAAAAGTGACAATTTTTATAAAAAAAAAATGTGACATTGCATCACTTTTTAATTTTACATAGTATTTTTTTACTTCCAAGAATTTTTTCATATGATTTTTCAAAACACCCCTAATTTTAACAGTATTTTTGTAAGTTGCCCATATTTTATTCCTTAAAAATTTTCCCCATACAAGGACATTTGCAAATTATGGTGCTTGGTTAGAACAAATATGGAGGAATCACATCTTCTTGTTTGACTCAATAATAAGGGAGGCTGAATATTTATTTGATAGCGTATTGCTTTTAATTTGTTCGTAATTTCCATTTAGAGCGTTAGACTCTGTGGGTGATAAATAAGCTTTGTTTCGAGTTACACATCTTCGTTTGCAAATTGAACGAAACTATTGTTGAGCATTTTCTCAATCTTGAGTCAATTGTTCAGTATTCACACTTGAATCAATGAATTATTGACTTCAAATTCTAGGGTATTCAAAGATTCAAGGAACCTTTGAACATATTCTTCGTTTCTTATATTTCAGCACATCACTCTTGAAACTTTACGTCACCAACTTTCATATCGTATATTCTGGGCTAATTCTCTTTTAAGAATTATAAAGAGAGATTCAAATCACAGGCTAACAACTAATAATAAAAACATGCAATCAAATCATTAGAGAAATAATCAAACGAGACAACAAAATATTAAAAAACCATGGTTGCGAAGGATCAAACAGGAGGTCGGAAAGATGAAATGAAATCAACCAAATTATCAAGTGACCAGTATGAAGAACTGCATGGTTTCAGATAACGATCTAATTTTTCCTTCAAACACATTATATTCTTCCTCATATCTTCCTCTTCCTTCCCCACCATTAGTTTTTTTATTGCACTTTCTATTTCAACTCTATCCAGCCCTTTCTCCAACTTAATCCGGACTTTCCAAATATCCTTCACATATCTGGAATTTACCTTCTGATCGCCAAAGAAAGGCGAACATATCATTGGGACACCTTCACAAATGCTCTCTAAAGTCGAATTCCATTCGCTGTGAGTCCAAAATCCACCAGTAGAAGGATGAGATAGAACTTCTTGTTGAGGAGCCCATTTTACAATATATCCCCTTCTACTAATTGCCTCCAAGAATTCCTTCGGCAAGATTTCAAGCCATTCCGAGCCATTCACCAATCCAGGTCGAACAACCCACAAAAATGGTTGCGCACTATTGGCCAACCCCCACGCCACTTCAATCAATTTAACTTCTTGCATTTCTGCAATACTCCCAAAACTCACATAGATCACTGACTTGGGTGCTTGAGTATCCAGCCAGGAGATAGAGGTTCGATCTTATGTCCATAAACTGCTTGAGGAGGCTGCAAAGTACTTATGAAACGGGCCAATTGCAAAAGTAGGAACGAGGAACTGTTCTTGAAGTTTGTCAAATTCAGGCTCTTCCAACTCCTTAAATGTGTTGAAAATGAGCCCCGAGGCTTTTTTCTTTTTTTTTGTCCCACCATATTAAGTACGACCTGGTATGGCTCTGTGGTTCACGTTTCAATGGTAGGTATATCCTTAACTTTCAGAGGTGGGAACTGTTGGAATAATTAATAATTTCATATGTGGGCTTCACATTCGATTGCAAATTTTACGGGTTAGATATATGGCTCATAATGATATTTGTATTTGGGCCAAATTTATTAAGTGATCAATTGGGCCTTTTACACCTTACGAGTTGTAATTAATTTGATGTGGTAATTTAAAGTATGTGTGCCAAAAATAAACCCTAATTAAAATTTTAGTCGCAATGGGACGGCTCAATTATTTCCTATATAAAGGTTAGGTCCCCTCTCCTCTCCATATGTTTTATTGGCTTGCCCCATTGATAGCTGATACTTTGTGAGGAGCAAGGAGGGAAAGATCTTGACCGCTATTACAACTATCATTCATATCAACAATGGCTTCCGCAGGTATGAATACGTTTCTATTAATTTATTGGATTGTGATTATCGATTCTTAACATGATTAAAACTAAATATTAACAATTGGCATCTGAGATGGAAGCTTCAGTTTCTGATAAACCATCAGGTATTAAGTGTACGATGAAATGAGGGTATTCAGAGAGATTTGGGAGATTATATTTGGTGTGGATGATAGAAATATTGAATCCTTTGTGGTGAAGGATGTTAGCCAGCTGAATCATGGGATTTATATGTCCTTGTAATAGCAATGGGAAGAGTACTAAACGACTTCTTTTACTCTGTCGTTGGATGGTCTAGCCTTGATTATCCATAAAGAAGAAGTGCTCTTGTTTTGAGCAATGGAGTGTATTGTTTAGCTCGAGGGTGGTGTCTCTCAAGATTCTTTGACAATATGAAATTGAGGCTCAATTTGTTTTCATTACTAATAAAGCACGATGCCAAAACGATTTTTACATTAGTCTTGTCGTGATTATCCCTCAAGCCTTTGAGGTATATCTCATTATCGAGAATGATACCAAAGACTTTTATTTGTTTATAAACTCACGTGAGGAATGGGTAATACTGGAGGAAGCCATTTACGATACTTTAATGGATATTTCTCGGTTTGATGTCTCTCAAAATACTTTGATCACAAGAGATGGGGGCTTGATAAATATTCAATTACGTAACTTTTACTATGCCCCTATTCGTCGTTAATTCAAAAATATATTTTTCTCTATTTTCTTTTCAATCATATTTTCTTTAATAAAATAATATTATACGTAAATTCAAAAC
Organism: Olea europaea var. sylvestris; assembly: GCF_002742605.1. Classification (NCBI taxonomy): domain Eukaryota; kingdom Viridiplantae; phylum Streptophyta; class Magnoliopsida; order Lamiales; family Oleaceae; genus Olea; species Olea europaea. The sequence continues at coordinate 214,760 of NW_019234550.1, forward strand.
TTTTTCCTTTTTTTAATAACACATTAATAAAAAAATAATATTACAATATATATATATATATATATATATATTTTCAAAAACTAATTACAATGGAGCTCAATCATGGACTATCGATGTTCAAACAGGGCCATGTCGACCCTATTTGTATAGCATGATGTAAACTACATTTAATGATAGACATCAAAAAGGTATAATAATTTCCAGGCGGACCTAGAAAAATCGTCGTCTTGTTAATTAGTATTGTTTCTTTCATAGACATATTATTGGTTGAGGGCATCAAGTTGCAAAGGAAATTCCGGGAAAATTGTAGCAGCGTCCCTAACCTTTTTCCTTTTTTTTTTTGCAAACTTTACCTTAACCTTCACTTTGTGCCAGCGAAGGTCTTTAAGCTTTCATAAATATGCTGGGGTCTATTTGGATAGAAATTGTCCAAAACATTGTCAATTGACGGGGAAAATTCTTGAACTATCTACTATCACGACGGTTTTGTTAGCTGCTGATACTTTTTTGGACGGTATTTTAGACAGTTTTATTAGAGGTTGATTCCTTAATTTTTTTTCAGTCAACTGACAGTGTTTTGGACAGTTTCTGTCCAGATGGACCTCAGGTGCATATTTATGAAAAGTTGGGAACTTTCGCTGTCACAAAACGAAGATTAGGGTAAAGTCTGAAAAAAATGAAAAGGTTAGGGACCACTATTGCAATTTTCCCTAAAATTCCCGCAACACGTTTCAACTTTTAAAAAAAATAAAATTAAATTAAATGAAAGGCTATTCAAGGTTATTTTCAAGGTTCAAGCATGACCTCTTGGATCTTCCCCACTATATTTAGCCTGTTTGATTCTCATTATTCCTGTATTATGATGAGAATTTGATTTTATTAGTAATTTTTTGGAGAATGTATTGTTAAAAATGAAATAAAATTTTTAGATTTACATGTAATAGTTTTTTATTAAAAGTGTGGTTGATAAGAAGGGATGGAAAAATGAAACAGGAGCCTAATTTATTGTCGGTACTATTTCTAATGATTTGTCTGCATTGGTCCATCAACATAAAATACTGTACATTCAAACGTTTAAGGACATGTTTGTTTAAATAAGCTAGAAGATTAAAGCCAATTGACTAAAAGTGTTTTCCCAACGATTATAAGCAAATATTGTAAATCCTATTAATTTAATTTAGAAACCTTCAGCTAATTGGATTCAAGCAACATGAAACTAAATCTTTTCTTCTTCATCTACAAGAAAATAAATCTCATAAATCCATGCAAGTCACTAAGAAATTTGTTTACTAAGGTTGTCCAAAATATAAATACCAAGGATAACAAATTAGAAACTTATAGTAAGACTTCTATTTCAACGACAAACTCAGGAACTATACTATTTAATTTGTTTAAGTATAAACAAACTCCATAAGGCTCCCAAATATTAAAAAAATAATAATAATAAAAAAAATTCAATTTTTCTTTTTTAAGTGACAAAGCTTAGCTCTATTAATGGATGTCAAACACGGCACTGAATTTAATGCATAGAGTTGGAACGGCTTTGATGAAATGGAGATGCGTTAAAGAAAACCTATGTGATAGCCAATAGGAAGATTTATCAAGAACTTTACAATTTTTATAAGATGAATGAAACACAAATAAAAATATTAAAATGTACAATTGTGCTATAAGTACCGTACTTTTTACATCATTTTTTAAGTATTCTCACATCACACAAGTGAATCCTACTATTAAAATAATCATGGAGCCCACACTTGTGAGTGGACTGTCAACATGAGTGTACTCAGTTTAATTATATGTGTGATGAATAAGCAACAAGTAGAGATGATAATCAATAAAAAAAAATGACAAGTAGAAATAATGGGATCACATTTGTTTTGATATGAAAGGTCCAGGAGGACCAATAATATTTATTTCAATGAAAAGTGCTATAAGTACAACAATTTTTGCATTATAGTTGATAGTCCTCTCAGATACAAAAGGTGGATCCCACGATTAAAATAATTGCAGGTCCCACGATTGTGAAAGTGTTATACGTGTATAGCACTGCATTTTCCTTATTACAATAGATTAGAGCACAGTAAAACAAATTAAAAAAGGAAGGAATATTGACTTAAAAGTGCTATAGATGTTAAGGGAGTTAATTTAGAATAAATTCATGGAAAAAAATGTATGTACAGAGGGGGGGACTATCGAACCGTGTCCCCCCTCTCACATAACACGTGGGCCCCGTATGTATTAAATAATGTCGAGCCGTGGCCCCCCACCTCTTATTGTGAGTAGTAGGTAAAAAATTAGGTACGTGTAGCATAGTCCTAAATTCATTTATCGCTCATCTATTCTAACGGCTACCTATTCATCAATGATTTGAAATTCAGTACTCTCCTTTGACGAAAATCAGCATGTGCCCGACAGAACTGATGAAAAAATTGGAGGGTTCATCGTGCCAAGTGTTTTAGCAATTGAAAAGTCAACTGGTCACAGAAAATTAATAACAGCGACCACTACATGGTCACTGTTAAGTATCCTATTCACAAACCACCTTCTTTGGTCGCTAAAAATGTCAAATCCGCCCTCAGGGCACGTCTCCAAGTGGTAAAAGGGGAGGGTGGAGAAATTCAACTTTGCTTGAGGCTGCCGCATCAAGGGTTCGAATCCTGAAATATTGATTTGACTCTTGGGTAAGTGCAAGTGTACAAGTAGCCTTCCACCCTGTACCCTTGGAGGCATAATCTGCGATTTACCTCCCTCACGATACTCCAGGACAGAAGCGGTAGAGGACCCTTAAGATTGTGGTTCAACCTTTAAAAATGTCAAATCCAACTGAAAAAAGTACACGAGATTTTATGCACAAGTGTATCAGCAGCCAATTGAATGTTGGTTGCTAGTGGTCACTGGTGACGTCTCCTATTCAACGACTACAATAGTTGGCTGCCGGAGGACCAAATCTATGTGATGAAATTTAACGGAATTTATGCACCAAATGATTAAACGAACATTGGAATGTTGGCTGCTGAAAACCTTTGACAACACCCGTATAGTGGTCGCTGTGGGTGTTTCCTACGCGGAAAAAAATGAGGCTATTTTTTCCACCTTAATTTTTATCAACCAAGCGAATGTATGGTCTTTGATACTCTAGTTCAGCGACCAAGTTTTGGTCTCAAAAGAATATTAAAAAAATTAGTCCAATCTTAACGGACTAAAGTCCTTACCAATCAATTTGTTGTCGTTAATATAGTCTTATAGCAACCACTTTCTAGTGGCTATTTTTGAGAGAGACTCCTTTTAGCTTGGTGTAAAAACAATATTTAACCCTAATTTCACATCGGACCAATTTTCTCCAAAAATGACATTGTACAAATTGAATGGAAAACAATAAATGTGACCCAGTAACGCCAGTTATGGAAGACAATCCCATTATTGAAGGTGCATTGTTGGACACGGAGAAGGATGAACCACGCGGAGGTAAATTTTGAGATAAATATTTCGTCGAAATCTGCAGAGTTCTTAAATTGATGTTTTTGTTCGCTTTATAAATGATTTTGGCCTTTTTCTATTGGAATATTTGATTGTTTGGACTTGAATGAAGAATAGGTACCACGTGAATGTCAATTTAAGTGATTTAGATGATCAGACCATAATATGAGTCAAAATTAGGAGTTAAGATGTGTTGTTCATTTTTACTGTCTAATTTGCTATGCATCCAATTACAATTCGCAATTGAACGGATAGCAAATTAGACGGTATAAATGGACAACAAATCTCAACTCCAGAATCAGATGAACCATATTATCCACCCTCGGGGGAACAACATATTAATTATTCTTGTGGTGAGGAAAATGATTTCGTTATGCATATATAAGTAGATTCTCAACACGCAGTTTCCTTTGGGTAATTGTATTTTCCGATTTGGCGAAAGTTGTTTTTAATTTTTGGAAAGGCGTTTTCTCACTTACGTAAGTCATTTTTAATTTGATGCCTTTTTTTATGCAAATGGCAGAACTTAATGATGTCAATGTACCACATATGAATTTGACACATGGTGATTTTCGTCAAATGAGAGTTGCGAATTCAAATTAGTCATGGATGGGTAAGAGGTGGGCATTTTTTGGGGAACCGATTAAATCGGAACTAGATGGAACCAATCTGTTTGGCTTCGATTCCTCTATTAAATGGATCAATTTTGGAATTATACATCGAGAATCGATGATTTCGATCAATTTTTACTATGTCTTGAGAATCAGTACTAAATTCAATTCTCCCAAAAATTTCTCTTTTTGCTTGTGTATTGCACTAAGATGCACCAAATCTTTGAACACTGGACCGAAAAATCATCCTATGGAAAAATTTCACTTTTCATACACTTCTTTTTTATTTCTAGCAAAACCTAATAGGTAATCAAAATCAAAATCTAGATAATTTTATAAATACTTTACAAATTCATAACTTTAACGCAAACTCAACATGAAAAAATATGTATTTTTAGTTCAATCTTGTTAATGTAATAAGTTAATTAGGTTAAGGGTAGCTTAGTCTTATTATGTTTCCTTAGTTTTGTATTATATAAACCATTGTAATCTTACATTATGCACCCAAGTTTGGAGGCTGCTACGATTCGTTTTCTCTTCCTCCTCCATTCTTCATCTATTAGTTTCTTCTCCTTTGTTTGATCATCATCTTTGGTTTGTTGTTCTCTACATGGTATTAGAGCGGGTTTGATTTGGGGTTAAACTTGCAAGGTGTCGTTCCCCGGCGAGCGGCTGGTCAAAACTTTGTGATATGTTCGCGGCTACGGGAGAAAAAAAATGGAGAAACCGCAGGTGATTTGGTAGTTGTAGCAGGTGGCTTTGGTTTCAGGTGAGCGGGGTTCGACCTTTGGAGTTCCCGAATCCTTGTCCTCCGTTTCAGTCATATCGTCATGGCGTGGTCGGCCGGTGTTGGTTTGTTTGGTTTATGATAGGTGGGCAGCTAATGCTATGGCAAGGGTGTTACCTAGGGTGGATTATAGTGATAATTTCCAAAAAAAAAAAAATGTCAATGAAGAGGGAGACATTTGTTAAGGGTTTACAATAGTTTGTGAATCTGGAGTTAGGCGTCGAAGCAGTGTTTGGGTTGAGTATTATGGTTGTAGGAAGTGGCGCATATGGTGGTCGGTAATGTTGGATGTGGGTTGGTGTCGACGAGAGGCAGCCGCAGTGCTGGAGAAGATGAAGTTGGGGAGATTGGGCCAAGTTTTGGTTAATAAAATATGGATTTGTTTATGTTGGCTAGCCGGGTTGATGGGTTTTCCGAAATGGGCCAAAGTTGTAGATTGGGCCAATTGATAATAATTGGACTGGTTAGTTATGGGTTGTTTGTTTGTTGGGCCGAAATTTATGTGTTTATGGTTTAGTGGATTGGTTGGTTGGGCCTGCTGGGGTGGTTACTGGGCTAATGAGCCAGTAATTTAATTGGGTATTTTGTTATTTGGCATATGGGTTGTAGCTTGTAGTATATGTTTTAGGTTAACCTATTTGTGAGCAATTGGGCTGAAGGTTGGGCTTGAGTTAAATGGGGCTTGTTTGATTGGGTGGAAATATTATTTGGGCTATAGATTATGAGTTGGGTTTTAACTTGGGTTTTGGTCAATTGAGTTTACTGTTGGGCTTGGTTATTGTTTGGGTATGGGTTTAGTTTTATTTGGGCTTTCAATGGATGGATGGATGGATGGAGAAGAGGAGCTAAAGTTTGAATTTTGGGATATTGTTGCTATGCTGATTTTGATGAGTTCATTGTGACGAGAAAGATGGGGATGTGATGTTAGCTGTGGTTGCCTTAAATTTGGCATTTGTCAAGTTTGGATTTGAAATTTGTGTCCAGTTCATGGGATTGAAAATTTGGTTTGGTGCTTAGTTGAGGATGCAAATTTCGTTTGATGCCCAGTTCACGAGATTTGAAAATTTTGTTTGTTTGCCCAGTTTACGGGATTAGAAATTTCGTTTGTCCAGTCTATCTGGATATTGGAATTTGGCATAGTCAGTTCTTGGAATTGATATGTCAAGTTCATTTGAAATTTGCATCCATTTGGCTTACTTGAGATTGTGTGGTTTCGTTGGTTATCTGCAGTTCGACATCATCTCCCTATCTTTCGTTGTTCATCATTGCAGTTTGTTGACATCTTCATGAAGTCCAATCCGGTTTATTGTTTACGTTTTTCTTGTTTGTCAAACTCATGTTGCTTCGTGTCGTAGCATCGTGAGTTTGAGGGGGATGTTAATGTAATAAGTTAATTAGGTTAAGGGTAGTTTAATCTTATTATATTTTCTTAGTTTTGTACTATATAAACCATTGTAATCTTACATTATGCACCCAAGTTTGGAGGTTGTTACGATTCGTTTTCTCTTCCTCCTCCATTCTTCATCTGTTAGTTTCTTCTCCTTTGTTTGATCATCATCTTTGGTTGGTTGTTTTCTACAAATCTATCGTAAGAACTCAAATTCTCATTATTTTCAAAGTGCTTGACCATCAAGATCTTTGATGATTATTAAAGATAGATATGTGATAAATACTACATATGCTTTTTTAATGTATATTATTACATGGATTTTCTTAACAATTAATGTCTGTTGCAGATTTTATCGATTTTGCTGTGTTTAATAGTATATGCTTTTTCCGCCTTTCTGAATTGATCGATGGCTTTTGTTTGATGCTTTGTTTAAATAATTTCTTTGTTATTGATTTATTACAATAATGACAAGTGATTTAATAGTTAATTTTTATCTATTTTCAATTTGTGTGACTACCCGAATCTTTAGCGATTCGAGTGTTACTAAATCATAAACTAAAACTAATTTAAGTGATATTCAACACAATTATATAAATTATTAAATAACTTATTAAAAATTCAAAAATATAATGCATTTAATAAGTTAACTTGAAATGAGAAATATCTTAAAATATTTAAAATCAAATGAAAATAATAATAGTCTGACATCGTAATAATTTTATTATTGAAACTTCTACCACCATAAATCATCTCCAAACCGATCGCATCACGTCAATTATCTAAAAGTAAAAACATAATGGGTTGAAAATAATTCTCAATAAGCGTGTGTGGATAATGAATTTATATAGTATTCCTACGAAAAATTCATAACTTGCATAGGGAGACACTAAAATTCGCCCAAACTTGTATATTGCTAAATTCTTGTGCGTAGCGCTACTAAATTCTAGTCCATTCTTAGCCTTGTTTGAACCCCATTTTGGTAGAAAAATGAATTCTTGAATAGCATATTGATGGGAAATGTGTGATTAAAAAATAAGGAAAAATTTTGGATTTACGTGAAATATTATTTTATTGAAAAATATATGATTAAAATAATATCAAGACACAGTTAAAAAATGTATTCTTTTTTCCAAAAATAGGGCTTAATAAAGCATATGTAACATGGACCAAAACATAACATAGCGGTAGAAGTATTATATATATAAACATTAGCCACCATAAACATAAAGTACAATTTACATTTTCACTAGACAATTCAAAATAATAAAAGGAGTTATTGTTGGGAAAAAAAAAATCTTTGAGCCGCTTGTAGGGTTGATTATTCACACGTGATTGTACAAGTGTATGACTATTTAAAATGACGAGAAAAAGAGATAGAGAGATAAAATAGAGGTAGATGGGGTTGGGAATCTACTTAACATGCGCAGCAAAAATTAAAACAATTTTCGATTCCCACAAAGAATAGTTTTTGTGTTTAGATAGAAATTGTGATAAGATTGTACCTTTTCCAGATTTGCAAACTTCTTTGCTATTCTTTTCAATCCAGCAATCTTGATTTGCCACCTACAACTGTCCAATTGTCCTGCCTCCAACGATGATCCACACAGAGAACAAGATTGCAGCTATTAGAGTTTTATCCTCTTGTGCTAGCAAGAATAATTAAGAGAAAAAAAACATATGGATTGAAAATCCTAGCCATGTATTTATATAAGTCCAAATGAGACTGGCCTGGTCTGATCCAATATTTAATTAATCCATTTAATTAAATCTGATCCGTGAATTAATTAATCCAATTAATTAATTCGGACCTATAAATAACCAAACCAATTAATTAATTTATCCAACGATTGTTAAATTAATTAATTAACAAATTACAATCTTCCAATTTTCTTTTGTGTACAACCCATCAAGTTCCCAATCACGATGCCTAATGACGTGAAATATTATTTTGATCTAATCAAAATTGATAAATGAAAATACTCTTTTAATTTATCGTCAATTCACATTCGTCGTCCCAGATTGACATCTAGCAATGTGTCAGGGCAATACATGTGACGAAAAATGTCATTTGGTATGACAAAACCAGATTCGTTCGTTTACCGTGAAACTATAATTCCTTCGTCAATATGATCCGATCAATTACGAGATATGGAAGTGTGTCAATCTCGATTATCAATCATATCTTTCACTCCATTATTAAGTCAATATAAGTCGAAAACTCATTTTCGACTTATGAGTACACCTTGATCAAATATTTCGTTATCGACTTAATTGAATGAAACGCAGATCATAATCTCTTACTATCTAAGAGTGACGAATCCTCTATTGGTCATTCACAATCTTCATATGATTATTGACATACCCGAACGATGCCGTATTAGCATCCCTTTGTAGAGCAACATCCAACACCACCTAAGTATGACTGTCCTCATATAAGGTACCATGACGACCTCAAGTCAAAGGACCAATTCCACTATCGAACGTTAGAGATTAACCACTGACACTCAGATAGTTATACATGTGAAATCTCTCGACGGATCTCCAATGTTTTATTTTATAACAAAACATCCACGTGTTTATTTAAGTGTCACCACACTTTAACTTGTGAGATCAGCTACTTACTTCATAAGTAAGAAATGTCACACGTGATGGTCTATCCGTAATAATGATATCCGTATCTCGTTATTACTTACAACTACGGACGATTTAAGATTCAATCAGATGTAATTTGTATCTCACAATCACAACTCCTTGTGATTAACAAATTACGAAGATTTGAATCTACGAACTCTATTATTTATTTAATTGTCTATTAATTAAATAATAGATCTGTCATTAAATTGCATTAATTATATATGAAAAGTATTTATATCCAAAGTTGATTGGACTTAGGGCATAATACTTACAAACTCTCACTTACACTAGATCCAATCACTTATGTATCCAATATCATAATTCTACATGACGATTATGTTTATGCTACAACAACTCTTTGTCAGTGGATCTGCAATATTGTTAGATGTGGAAATTTGTTCTTTTCTTTACGTCATTTCTATGTATTCTCTCTTATGAGATTATACCGCCTTAATACATGTTTGGATCATTGATAAGACCTTAGTTCCTTCGCTTTCGCAATGACTCTATTGTTATCACAATACAATGTCATGTAATCAACAATATCAAGATACTCCAAGTTCATTTATGAACATCATGATCCAAATTGCAACTTTTTGCTACTTCTGAAATAATCATGTATTAGGTTTCTACTATTGAAGCAACGGTTGCTTCACGTTTGGAACCTTTCCAACATACCGCTTAAGAGTAAACCAGTTTCATCTATGTAAATTGGGATGAGTTAAGCAATCTTCTAGATCTACCTCTATAAATCAAGTTGCTTCTCCCATATCGTTCATAAATAAATCATTTAACAACCATTATTTCAATGGTTGAAATATAGGGATGTCGTTTTTTATAATATTAGGAATACGATAATGCTCTCACTATCTTCTTGTAAACACACAATTCGTCTTCAAATTTGATAAAATCAAACACTTTGACTTTTTCATCAAATCTAAGATTTCAGCTCCAAGAGACTTCTCTTAATCTATAGTCATGGTATGCAACTGTTGCAAGCAAAACCCGAGTGGACTTCAACAAAGCTACAGGAAAAGGTTTCACCAAGATTAACAATTTTGCTTCTAGCCTTTCTTTGTATATATGGAAATTCCCATCCATATCGACTTTTTCTTTGTAAACTATTTACAAAAACTTATAGGTTTTATTCCATCAGGAGGCTTGACCAAGGTCCAAACCTTGTTCACATATATCGAGTTCATCTCGAGTTTCATGACCTCTTGCTGTCTCTTTTAAGTTAACACTTGGCTTTATTTTGTTGCAACTAGCAAGGTCATTATCCTGGATCAGTAATACCTAACTAATTATCATGGATTCGCATCTTCTTGAAGGTCGAATGATCCTACTAAATTCACATAGAGCTGACATATCCTCAAGAGTCTTTACTTCCTCATCAAGAGTACGTCCCATATCAGATATGATATCAAACTCGGATTCATCTACTTGGCTAACTATATTTGTGGACTCTTGAACTCTTTCATATTTTATTTTGCTCCCACTGTCCTCCCCTAGAGTAAATATTTTCTCTAAGAAGACGATATATCGTGAGATGAAGACTTTCTTCATAATAATAGAATTTATATTCAAATATCTACTTTGAATATCCCACAAATATATATTTATCGGATTTAGTCTCAAACTTATTCGATTCAAGGCGGTTCAAATAAGCGTCATTACCCCAAACTTTCATATGATATAAATTGGGATTACTGCCTTTCCATAACTCGTATGGAGTTCTGTTAACCAACTTAGGTGTGACATGATTTAGTGTGTTGCACACTGCAATCAATGCATGACCTCAAAACAATTTTAGGTGATTTGCATGACTTGTTATTAATTGTACTATGTCTAATAGTTAATGATTTCTCCTTTCAAATACACCACATGCTACAGTGCATATGAAGGAGTCCACTGCAAGAGAATCTCATTCTCTCTTAGATAATCTAGATTTTATCTTTAAGATACTCTCACTTGATCGAATCTTAATGTGAGGGCATCTTTACCTATTTTTTTCTCTAATTCTAGTTTGAATCCCTTGAATTTTTCAAGAGTTTCATGCTTGAGTTTCATCAAGTATACACGATCATTGATGAAATAAGAGAAACATTGTTTGACATCAATTGACATGAGTCCATATGCATCACTATGCATTATACCAGTAATTATGCTGACCTTTATTCTTTTTCAAGTAAAAGAAGATTTGGTCATTGTTCCAGACAAGTATAATTTGTACTTGTCAAAATCAATTAATTCTTAGTATACATCTTTATGTAACTTTGAAATTGCATTTCATCTATATGACAAAATCTGTCATGTAAGATTTCGGTAATAATTAGATCGTCGCATTTATGCCTTATAATCTCTATACTCATTATAGAATCCGTAGTATTTAGAATATAAATGTTATTTTGTAACTTACCATAACTATTAAAATCTTAATCAAGATATACAGGAACAATAATTGTCCTTAACATTAAAATGGTTCATCTCTGAACATGAAATTCATTTTGATGTTCCAGTTATGGTGGGTACAAAGTAACATTTCTCTTATTCCATTACTAAGTCAAAAGGCAACAGCAAGAAGTATATTCCTACAGGCAATGCAGCAACATTTGCTCATCTCCAACGTGTAGGTCAATTTCTCCCTTTCGTAGTGGTCTACTTCTATTTAGTTTCTCTATACTTTTATAAATATGAGATTTACATCTGGTATCAAATACCTAAGAAACTCGTGAAGCAGACGTAAGTCACGCAATATTCCTTCCAATGACTTTTCATTCTATAATGAAACCAACGGTCATTAGATTTGGTATTGTCCTTCGCTTTGACGGTCTTAACCATATTGGACACTTTCACAAAGCCCCTTTAGACTTCCTCTTAATATCTTTAGAGGAATCAATGGCTTGCCCACTACTAACTTTGATGTTGGGTTTAACAGTCTTAAGCATGTTAAGCAACTCAATAATTGTGCATTCGAGCTTATTCACGTTAAATTCATAATTAGTTGTGAATAGCTTTCTCTGATAGAGATTGCGGAACCAAGTCACTACTTAGTTCATGGTTTATGATTGAACTCAATTGAGACATTTCTCAACGTCAATCATCTTCAGTGTCTAAGCATTGATTGAAGATTACTCTGTCATTTTGCACCGGTATAGTTGTTTCTTATATCCTTCTACACATGATTATTATCATACAACTCTTTGTAATGAAGAATTATGTGTTAACATCTATACTCTCAAGTTGCTTTTGTAACTCAGTGACATAGTTGCAAGCATCACATGCGTGCAATACTATCTCATCACTGTGTTTATTATAGTAGCCACATTTTCCTTAGTTGAGTCATCATCAGGCGTTACTGGAAAATGGCTATTTAAGAACAACCAACTTTCTCATACCTGAGAACAATTCTCAAATTGCAGTCTTAATCAAGAAGATTTAATTTGATTGTTGGCATCCAATATGTCTCTCAAATACACATGATTACTCACGATTCAATAAATATAAATGACGAAAAGAAAAAGGATAATATATAAAATGTATCAATTAATTTAACATGAACTTTTATTAAATTAATTATGCTCCCACTATTTAATACAAATATATGACTCTCTCACATAAACTTATGGAGTTCATACTCGACCCCCAGTGGGCTGGGACCCCATCTGTTATATTAAGACCTTGAGTGTACTCAACAAGCCTTAATATAACATTTGGGTAGATACTATTATCAATTGTATCTCCATACAACTCCCAGATCATTAAACTGACAAATCTTTGTCTCCACACATCTTATGTGTTAGCTTAACATGCCTCTAAAATTTTTCTCATTGAGTGTACTCAACAAAAGATAAATTTTAGTTAAGTCAAACCCATCATTCAGAAATATCTAATATTTTATAGTGTCAAACATATCCCTAATAGACCAGCCTTGAGTGTACTCAACAAGTTGAGACAATTTGGAACTCTGATTTTTCACTATAATGATGGAAGTCAATTATAAATGTGACTTAATATTTTGTGAAGGGATTTTGCATACAAAAGTCTCATCGCAACAATAATATATATTTTATTATACATCTACCATGCAAATAAATATATATATAACATAATATAATAGTGTGGACAATTATGAACTTTACTATCTAGTCTTCTTGAGCCATAAGGAAGACTGGTTGGTCAATTCCTATGGAGTATTACATTGATCAGTATCAATCACCATCTCCATGGTCTCTTCCTCTTCTTGTCTCTTCAATTAGTCCAATGGCAATATGTATCATATACTAGTTGACACACATGTCTAAATGAAATTGGACTCGCAGGTCCAAAATAATTAAGAGCTCGCAGGCCCAGAAAACGACAAGAATAAAAATTAACCATTCAACACATCCATATGGTCGAATCCATGATCGTCCACTAATAATACATTCATCACATAAATGTATACATATATAATATCTAATATTATATGAAAATTAGTTTCAAGTTTTTAGCAATTAAGTCATCTAAACTCTTTTAGACAAAAGGATCGAAACAATTAAATAATTAATTAATCATATTAATCGATTATTTAATTAGCGGGCATGTTTAATTAAAATCAAAATTTAATTAAATACCGAATTAGAGTCCAACTCTAATTCAATAATTATAGGGGCGAGATAATTTAATTAAAATCAAATTTTAATTAAATATCAAATTAGAGTCCAACTCTAATTTCATAACTTAAGGTAGTTGAATTTAATTAAAATCAAATTTCAATTAAATAACAAAATTAGAGTCTAACTCTGATTCCAATATTTAGTGCGGATTAATTTAATTAAAATCAAAATTTTAATTAAATACAAAATTAGAGTCCAACTCTGATTGGAACAAATTTTAGGGTGAATTGATTTAATTAAAATAAAATTTTAATTAAATAACCAAGAAGAAATTTAGGGTGAGACAATTTAACTAAAATCAAATTTTAATTAAATGTCAAATTTGAATTCAATTCTAACTTCGATAACATATTTGGGTGAATAATTAATTAAAATCAAATTTTAATTAAGTATTAAATTAGAGTCAAACTCTAATTTTAATAGAATTGATATTTTAATATAGGATAACACTCCTAAATAAAATAAAATTCTATTTAGGGTCAAATTTAAAATTTAAGTTAAAATCATATTTTAATAAAAATATAAAAACTTGTCAATGTTAAATAAGATTTTAATTTGGGTCAAAATTAAAATTATAGGTCAAACCCATTTAAAATACAATTTTAAAATCCTTTTAAAATTCAAATTCAAAAATCTTTTGAAAATTGCATCTTGACCCAAATTTAAATTTATAATCTAGACCTCCCAATTTCGAAAATTGTAAGCAGGCCCTTCATTAAAAAAATTGCAAACTTGACCCCTTAAGAAAATTGCAGGCAGGCCCCTTAAATTTCATAAATTGCAGATGGAGCCCCCGTCCCCAACACATCTCACCTGACTGCGAACCCTAAAGACCTGACCCTTCTTCCTCTTGTGCTATGTCGCCGGCTCTTCCTACTGATTTTATGGCGGTGGCGACCGTCGTCGCACATATTGTCATCGCTAGTAGCAGTCGTACGTTGCTGCTTTCGCCTGGCGGCGAGCTTGCCGCTTCAGCAGAGGCGAGCATGCCGCTGCTGGGCGCACGCCACCGGCTGCCCCTCGACCGACCGTGCTATTCCATTTTTATTTTTTTTTGTTTTCAGAATCAGATTTCAATGCAAGAAAATATTATATTCAAAAACAGATTTTGAAAATAGAATTAACTTTCTTAATTGCTAGAAACATGAAAAACAATAACAATCAATTTTTGATTGTTCCCAAATATCAAAACAATTTCTAACAAATACAAAGTAGGTTCTGATACCACTATTGAGAATTTACTTAACATGCACAGTGGAAATTAAAACAATTTTTGATTCCCACAAAGAATCGTCTTTGTGTTTAGATAGGAATTGTGATAAGATTGTACCTTTTCCAGATCTGCAAACTTCTTTTCTATATTTTTCGTTCTAGCAATCTTGATTTGCCACTCATAACTGTCCAATTGTCCAACCTCCAACGGTGATCCACACAGATAACAAGATTGCAGCTACTAAGATTTTCTTCTCTTGTACTAGCAAGAATAATTATGAGAAAAAAACATATGGATTGAAAACTCTAGCCATGTATTTATATAAGCCCAAATGGGTCTGGTTTGGTCCGATCCAATATTTAATTAATCTATTTAGTTAAATTCGGTCCATGAATTAATTAATTTGGGCCTATAAATAATCAAACCAATTAATTAATTTATCCAACGATTGTTAAATTAATTAATTAACAAATTGTAATATTCCAATTCTCTTTTGTGTACGACCCATCAGGTTCCCGATTACGATGCCTAACGATGTGAAATATTATTTTGATCTAATTAAAATTGATAAATTAAAACATCTTTTTAATTTATCATCAATTCACACTCGTCGTTCCAAATTGACATCCAATGTGTCAGGGCAATACATATGACGAAAAATGTCATGTGGTATGACAAAATCAAACTCGTTCGTTTACCGTGAAACTATAATCCCTTCGTCAATATGATCCAATCAATTACGAGATATGGAAGTGTGTCAATCTCGATTATCGATCATATCTTTCACTCCACTATTAAGTCAATATAAGTCGAAAATTCATTTTCGACTTATGAGTACACCTTGGCCAAGGATTTCGTTATTGACTTAATTTAATGAAACGCAGATCATAATCTCTTACTATCTAAGAGTGACGAATCCTCTATTGGTCATTTACAACTTTCATATGATTATTGACATACCCGAACAATGACGTATTAGCAGCCCTTTGCAGAGCAACATCCAACACTGCCAAAATATGACTGTCCTCATATAAGGTACCATGACGACCTCAAGTCAAATGACCAATTCCACTACCGAACGTTAGAGATTAGCCACTGACACTCAGATAGTTATCCATGTAGAATCTCTCGACGGGTCTCCAATATTTTGTTCTATAACAAAACATTCACGTGTTTATTTAAGTGTCACCACACTTTAGCTTGTGAGATCACCTACTTACTTCATAAGTAAGAAATGCTACACGTGATGGTCTATCCGTAATAAAGATATTTGTATCTCGTTATTACTTACTACCACGGACGATTTAAGATTCAATCAGATGTAATTTGTATCTTACAATCACAACTCTTTGTGATTAACAAATTACGAAAATTTGAATTTACGGACTCTATTATTTATTTAATTGTCTATTAATTAAATAATAGATCTGCTATTAAATTGCATTAATTATATATCAAAAGTATTTATGTCCAAAATTGATTGAACCTAGGACATAATACTTACAGATAGGAAGAGTGTAAATAGTTGTTGATGATAGTTTAGTATTGGGTTTGTCTTCTATTTATAGTGTAAATGCTTGACCATGTATAGAAAAGTGAAAGGAAATGATTAAATGTTAGGCATGGTCAATACATATATGGTGTATTGTCATAGAAATGATCTAATCAATACCTTTAATTATGTGGTCAAATAATCATGTGATCAAATCAATTACAATGACTTGAAATGTGGTGTGAATAATGTATGTGGTCAATAAATCATATTTAATCAAGATTAATTGGCATCTTTACATATGTTTTAGACATGATTTAATCTAACTTCAAAAATAACTTTCTATTTAAGTCCTCAAACTATTGGTCAATAACCAGTAAGGTTATTAGATTAGGCCAATTACCAATGAGGTCGTTAAACTTTAATAATAATCCACTTAAGTCCTAAATTTAAATCTAATAGCTAGTAGCAAAATTTTGGGATGTTAAATATGACAGAATTTTATGCTTTATTATAATAGTTTTCAATATAAAGAATCGGATTGGGCTGAACCAGATCGGTTGATTCAGTTTCGATGATTCTATAATTGAACATGGAACCAATTATTCCATTTGGAGTTCTCATTGGTTCTCAATTCGATTGGTTCCCTTCAGAATTGGATCAAATAACAATCGCTTCTAGGGAAAAATTTGAATAGACAAGAGAGACATTTTTAAATTCAACGAGTAAAAATATCGAAAAATAATATGGAAAAAGTTTAATGAACACTGATTTAATATAAATTCTTGTTAAGGATTCATCCCCGTGAATATCCTAATGGATCCAGCAATCAAACTACTATTATTAACACTATTGTAAAATTGGATTTCAAGTATAGATACCTCACTAGCAATCAATTATAGAGAGAATGTAGGAAATCACTAGGGCTAAACAAAACTCTAGAATCGATTCGATTCTTCTTAATTTGATACCTGAATAAGTATTAGAATAAAGAACCGAACGAATTTGGTTTGGTTCTCTTTCTAGACAAAAAATTGAAGAATCGAATCTCCTTTATTTTTATATTAAATTAGTCAAATTATTATAATTTTTTAATAAATTTGCCAACTAATTAATTGAGCCCAAGAATATCATTTTCCCGTTTTGTTTTCTCTATCGACTGCTTGACAATTACTTCCTTGCATTATTTGGGCCAATATTAAATTTATTCTCTAGAACGATTGCTTGGATATGTTCCATCTCCACTTTGAAACAAAGCAATAGGATTAAATTTATTAATGATAGTTAAGCATTGTTGGACATTAATTACATGGTAGTCACAACACACTTTATTGATAGAAGTTGGAAATTGAATAAAAGGATTTTGAGTTTTTCTTTTGTTCCAAATCATACAGAGGAGACAGTTGGTAAACTTATTGAATACCGCATGCTTGATTGAGGAGTAAGGTTGTAGAGTTTGTTAGTGTGACAAGTCAAGCAATGGATTATTTATTTAAATGGTTGGTAAATACTAGCAATAATTAAAAATATTTTATTTCTATAACTTCTAATTGCTATTTTATTTTTTTGTAAATTTGAAAGCTTGAAGCAAGGGAATCAATATGATTAAATCACCGTTGTTTTAGTGTTATTGTTTACTTTCTGGTAATTTGTATACATTGATGAATGAATCTTATTAAACAATTTGTTATTTGTATATTTTTAAATTGGACTACATTAGTTTATTAGAGTTAATTTATTTGTTGTAAGAACTAAGATTAAATATGTCATTAGTTAGATTAATATAATATTGCAAAACTCTCGAACTGAACCGATCGAACAGAACCAACAGTTCTTCTCAAGTTAAATATCCGATCGGGTATCTAAATTAAAAACCGATGGGTACAATTAGATTCTTGGTTCTAGACCAAGAACCATAGAACCGAATCTTCCTATTTTTTTATATTGAATAAATCAAATTATTTTAATTTTTTCTAAACAAATTAACTAATTAGACGATTGATTGATATTCCATCTTCCAAGCCCTAGCCTAGCTAGCTTGACCCAACCCGACCAATTTCTAAATTCAATTTTTTGGCCCAATTATTTGTTTCGTTTCTAATTTTTAAAATTTTAGCCCAAGTGTCCTTTTTATTCTTCCATTTTCTTAACCCAAAATCCAAATGATCCAATCCAATAATGACTAACCCTAAATAAATTACACACATTATCACCTATACATAACACATCTGACATTCCAAAATCCAAATAAAAGTATAGAACCGCTTACTCCAAGTCCAAAGCTGTGACCTCCAAGCTCCGACCGCGGCCTCCGGCCATTGATCATTTGAACAAGGTAATCTGTATGCTTTCCTTTATGTGATTTAATCTATTTGAGTATTTGTATTTGGATTCGTACGTTTAATTTACTGGTTCCCTATATGTGGTTTTTGGTGCTTCTAGAAAATATTTTTGATTCGTAACTTATATTTGCAGGTTCTATATAGTATCCATTACTTCTGAGAAAGTAAATTGAGAAGACCTAATTTGAGTTGGCTTCTTTGAAATGGTCCTCCTCAAAAAGTGATGCAGAAAGTCCACCCATCATTGTACACCAATAGCTTATTTTAATGGATTCCAAGCCGACATTATATTTACGCATGTTCTGGATCCATGAAATATGGTTTTGGAAAGTTGGCCAAGGTTGACATGAGAAGGACCTATTGTGCTACAACAACATCTTGGCGGTCATCAGGTTCTGGGGCAGACGGTAACGCTTGTACAGAAAGAGTGCAGTCTTCAAAGTGAGTGCTGGGCTCCACTGGTCTTTCAGGATATCCAAGCATATTGCTCGACTTTGACTGGTTATGTTAGGATGCCCTGTGTGTGAAATTAACATACAAGTGTAAATGATTAATGGGAGCCTACTTAAAAAAAAACTTATAGTACTATCGAGCAATAAGGAGAAAAAAATGTTCTTCATTTTCCTAAGCATTTGATGGATAAATCAAAGAGTTGGTAAGTATTAGCAATACTTTAAAATATTTTTTATCTATAACTTTTAATTTATATTTCATTTTTCATGTAGATTTGAAGGTTTGAAGCAAATGAACCATTGAATGGATCGTTGAAGTTTTAGTATTAGTATCTACTATTTGGTTTTGTAAGTATTGGTAAATTAATCTTGTTTAACAACTTGTATATTTACATGTTATTAAAATAGACTACGTTAATTTGTAAAACTATGATTGAATGTGTCATTAGTTATATTTATGTAGTATTGTTATAAATGTTAAAAAATTTAATTATAGTATGGAATCGAACAAAACCAAATGGTTACAAAATTATATTTGGACCCAACGATTCCATTTACTAAATAAAAAAAATTTGGTTCGATTTGATTCTCTTTAAAACTAAACCGAATCGACCCGTACCCAAACCTATGGCCGAGCCACCTCTAACATAGTCATCCCTAAGATATTGGTAGTTATTCAATGGATAGTCTTTTAAAATATTTTTTCAGTTTTAAAGATGGATTGTTGGTTCTAAAATATCTTCAAAAGACTATCTATTTTTAAAGAGCATATTATTTCATTTGGAGATTATCTATAAATTTATAGAGTTAAAATCTTGAAGTACTCCAACATGCCATTTATATTTGACACTTAATTTTAATATTCTCAAAAAATATTTATTATTTTTCTTTACTTGTTATTTTAACTAACTTTACTTTAAATAATTTTATTATTTTTTTACGTTGAAAATTGAAACACTTGAATGCATTTAATTATAGAAAGTTCCATTCTCTAAATTAAAATATTAATTTAACGAGTCCCTTGGAGCATAATTTTAAATGTTAACTTTTTAAAATAAAGAGTATCTCGTCTCATATTTAAAGAGCCTCTTGAATGCCCTTAATGGATAAACCAAACGAAAAATTGCAGTCACTGTACAAATCTTTGTTTATAGCAGAGTTTGCTAAAACCTTTCATTTGTGTCATCATGGGTGCCAAACCTTTAAAAATTTTGCAGGTCAAATTCAAAATGATGATTTTCATTAGTTTGATTACCAAAACCGTTAGATAACTCCCAAAATAAAAAAAGGTTATTATTTTCCCAAATAAGACAAGGGCATTTTAGATATAACACATTTTATCTATTAAATAAAAAATTTTAAAAACAAAAAAAATAAAGCCACAACCCGTCCCATCTCCTTTCCCAAAATCAAGACCACTCTACCCAACCATCACAGCCACCGTCGATAACTACCCAACACCGACATCACCACCACTCATTTCTCTCAAAACCTTGAGCTCCACAAAACGGACATTACTTCCAATCCACAAATTCCCCATAATCTAACAACAAAATCTTCCTCAAAATTCATACAATCCACCAATACGACTTAAAAAATGGGAAGTCGTAGAGCAGTTGAGTTGGGGACTTGCATTCTAATTATCCTATCCTTTATAGGTATGTGTTTTGCAATTTAGCTAGGATTATATTAGCAATGACATATATGTTGGATCTTGCCATATACAGGAAAAAAAAGGGTTCTACCTCAAGTTTTGCTTCAAATTAAAGGAATTATTTGATAGTTGACACACTTGGAGACCCTTTTAAGTTTTTAATTTTCAGGGGTGCATAATCTTCTGTTTTGTGGTACCAAGTAAAGCTAGGGGGTTTTATCGCCTCAATACCTGAAATCATGGTAACAGCTCTCTTGTGCTTTATATGGGCAATGCTTACAGCATTGGGGTTGTCAAATTTACAGTATAGCGAGGCAAGGAGTTCAAGGAACATTATAATTGTTGGCTTGTCTTTGTTCTTGTCCCTTTCTATACCAGCTTATTTTCAGTTGTATGGTATCTCTCTGAACACAAACTTGTCCATTCTGAGTTACTTCCAGCCGTATATCTTGACTTCTCATGGTCCTATATGCACCAAATTTGGAGGGGTAAATATTTTCTTGCTCATTAACTAACAACCAACACAATCATTAAGAAATGGTTGATGAACAGGTGGTGGTGATGCCGGTGTTGGGTGGGAAGTAATGATGGCTGCCGCCGATGGTTGTGGTAGTTGGGTGAAGTGGTTTTGATTTTGGAGAAGACGGAGATGGGGATGGATTGTGGCTTTATTTTATTTTTTTTATTTAATAGGAAAAATGTGTTTTATCCGAAACTTCTGTCTTATTTGGGAAAAATAATGAAGTTTTATTTATTTATTATTATTTTTTTTTAGAGTCAACTAACGGCTTTGATCGTCATTTTGAATTTGAGCTGCAAATTTTTTAGAGGTTTGGTACTCACAATAACAAAAATGAAAAGTTTTGACAAACTCTGTTCATAACTTAAAAGTTTGATACCGTGACGACAATTTTTTCGGAGTGAAATGATCAATATTATTTTTTTAAAGTTTTTGCATTCCAATTGAGTCCAATTGATTCGTTAAACAACACATTAAATTGATACAAATAAAAAATTAATGTATTTTTGTCAATTTTTTGTTCATATATTCGAATTTGATCTTCTAAACATTGATACTTAATTTATTATGCTAAGCATCATATTTAGATGACACACTACAATATGTGGCGTAATTAATTTTAAAACTTACCATTATCTTTCTCCACTTATTGTAACGTGTCACGTTCCTTGGTGCTTAACATAAACCAAGCACCGATGTATAGGATATCATAACTGACACACGAATTTGATTTTAAGTATCTATGTTTAGTTTATATTCAACACCGTACTCGATAACACACTACAATAAGTAATGTAATTAATTCTAAAACTAATCATTACAATATGTGGGATAATGATTAGTTTTAAAACTAATACATGGACAACATAAATATATATACAATCGATTCAATTCTGATTCAACCCCCTTGCCATTTTCTGATCAATACACGGGCCAATTGTCACAATATTAACATTGGAATTAAAAATCAGCACACCATGAAATTCAATATGAATTTTTTTCAATTAAATAACACAGGAAAATTAAGACAAGAAAAAGAAATACTAGTGCATTTTCCATGAAAATCACACCACCGTTCATAATCATAACCTTCCATTGACATCATTCCCTAAACCACAAACCAAACTAATAGACTGAGAAAAACGAAGGAACTCCATAATAATTACATGATATACCAGATAGACTGTCAAATTGAACCCAAAATCAACCAGAAATCTTAATGGATTTCACATCAGGCTTCTTGGCTTCCGATTTCGGTACAGTCACAGTCAAAACCCCATTCTCCATGCTTGCCTTCACCTGGTCCACTTTGGCATTCTCCGGCAGCCTGAACCTCCTCATAAAACTCCCGCTACTCCTCTCAATCCTATTCTACGTATCACCCTTATCCTCCATCTCTCTCTTCCTCTCTCCCCTTATCAGCAGAATCCGATCATCTTCAAGCTCCACCTTCACCTCCTCCTTCCGCAGCCCCGGCACGTCGGCCTTGAAGACGTGAGAATTGGGGGTCTCTTTCCAGTCAATCATAGCATGGGCAAATGATGCGGTCTCAGAATTCGAAGACGATGGGAAGTTGGATCGTAAATTGCCCGAGAGTTGCCGGAAACTTGTGTTTAGTGGCCAGCCTTCAAATGGGTCCCAGGCTTCCAGGGAGAAGGGGTCGTAAACATTTGATCGGCGGCCGAAAAAGCTCGGAATCATCGACATTCTGCAAATTCTTTATGATTTTGGATGGATTTGCGAGAAGTCCACGGTTTCTCGCGGTATATAAAGGGGATCGTGGATAAAATTTGTGGTGGTTCGAGAGAGTTCGGTTTCTCGAAGGTTCCTTATCAGCTAATTATATAGAAAATATAATGTACAATTTCCTTTTATTTATTGCACCAATGATAAAGATTTGGGAATTTTATGTAAATAACTTGTCACCTCTATGTTAAGCTTCCATTAGGTCTACAAATTGTGTGAGTAATAACAAATGGTATCTAGTACGGATATGTAATTAAAATTAATATTTTGTTAAACTTATTTTCAACTCTACATTTATTCAATAAAATTATTTTGCACGTGGATCTATGACTTTTTTCTACTTTTAACTATACATTCCCCAAAAATATCATTTTCTCGTGTATCTTAATAAATAGAAATAATGTCAATCAATGTACTTAATAAGTCCTTGTTTGAGCCACGTTACTTTTCTTAGAATGAAATTTTGAATAGTGTATTGATGGAAATAGTGTAGTTAAAAAATAAAGAAAAGTTTTGAATTTACGTGTAATATTATTTTATTGAAAAATGTATGTTGAAATGTTATTTAATGAATTCAAGCCAATATTTTGTGTATACGTATAGGTTAATTAATATTATTATTTGTGATGTGCAATTTATATTTCATCATTGTTTTGTTTATGTTTAACAATAAAACATCAATCATTGAATTCATTCTTAATTGTTGTTGCTTAAAAAGAAACACAGCTCTATAAATAATATATGGCTCTTGAAGAGCATAACACCTCAATTCCAACATTCCAAAAGAATTCTATTCGTCGATCTGTCTAGTACAAATAATTTGTTAGTGTTTTTGAAGTAGCACAACATTATTAATGTTCTAAAATAATATTATTGCTCCTAAAGTAGTACAATATTATTGACAAATATTTTAGTTAAATTTTATTTGCTTCCAAATAGCATAATTAAATACGATTTAACGTAAATTATATTTTTACTTTTGAAGAGTAAATCATTGTATAGTTTATTATAATAACATTTGATTATTCCTAGAGAGCATAATTATAATTTTTAATATTTCAAAAGAATATTGATATATTGTTCATGAAGAAGCAGTAAGTAAAGATAATGTGCTCTCGAAGTAGTATTCTTTCAAAAAATATATTATTTTAAATTCATGATTATTCCTGAAGTAAAACATATAATTAATGTCATGAAGATATTGATTAGTTTTACTACTTGAATGATATATGGTTATATAAGCTTTAATCGTATTTTTCGAAATTAAATCATTGAATTATATCTTATTTTGAACCAGAAGTTTAATTTGACTTTATTCCTTAGCATGACCACTTGGATCATAACTGGATTAATAATGATGCGAAATTAAAAATTCAAATGAATATTCAATAAGGAATCAGAAGATTTTTCAATTTAATCCTATATAATATTTGTTTTTTTTCATGAAAATTTTTTATCAACCACCACTAACTAAAATAGGAACTGATTTCCCTATATTTCTTAAATTTAATTAGAATGACAAATGGAACTTATCTTCCTCCATATTAATCAGCTAAATATTATTTGTATATAATAAATTTGGTATATATACTAGATGATCTACAAAATTATGTTAACATTTTAAATTTTGAGCATGATTTTCAGACTATATAATCGAAACTGTGTCTCACTAAAGCTAGTGTGTATAAATCTTAACATTTCAATAAATGTTAGTTGGGATGTCAATAAATGATTAAACATTATTGTTTATTAAATGCCTCCATTTAATTTAATTGAGAACAAAGTGCTTTTCATTTTTGTTCAGGAAATTTTATTACGCATGATGTAAATATCATAGTTCTCCTTGTTATAATTAGTTATGGTCGGAGCCTAATTTCTTCATCAGATTATTTGATAATACAATTAATCTACCACATTCCACTAAGATGAAGTAAATAATGTTGAGAATAAATGTGTAATTTGATCCCTTATCTCAAATGGGTGATATCAGTTCTATGATTGTCAACTTTGATTGGACAAATCTCTCAACATTAGGAAAAGGAATTAAGAAGTTGGAAATAATACACAAACGCATCATTATCTAAATTCTTGCAAAAGTTCATTTAAACCAGAAGTTCGAAAGATAATTTATTTAGATACATTTACTGACCAGAGAGATCAACAATATTTTACGCAACAATTTTAATTGATCCAATACGAATTGATATCCTAGGGGGACAATTTGATATCATTATATTTTATATATCTATGGAACATATAAAGTGCGATGATATTCGATTCTAATAAAAAAAATCTCTAGATGAAATTTGATGATATCTCAATAAGTTATGTCATTATGAGAAAATAAATAGAATCGAACAAGAAAATTAAAAATTATCGACAATAATTTCACACATAATATACTATATCATATTTTGAATATCAAGGAATTGAAATAAAATTCTACGAAATACATCGATCAAAATAATGATTGATCAAATAAAAAGAATACTATTCTAAATTGAATTTATTTAAGAAACTTGTAGTTTTTGAATGCGATCCTAGTAAAATTAAACTCAATTGAGAAATCGAAAGTTTCTTAATCTACAGTCTGAACACGTAAATATGTATACTTATACGAAATGAAAAAGAAAAAGTAAAGTCGTAATATAAAATTTACGACTCTTTACATAAGAAATGTCACGAAAACTTGTATAAATAGATAAGTTATTATGTGGTGGATGTAATCACAAATCTCTTTGATATGCATATAATAAATGCGATTATATTAAACATACCTTATATAAAAATTTAATACTATCCATGAAAGATTTAATATGTTTGATTAGGGGTGTCAAAAAAGCTCGGAGGCTCGGGTGGCCCGTGGCCCAACGCGGAAAAAGCCCTAGCCGGCTCGGCTCGTGGCTTAGGTCGAGCCCGAGCCGGTCCGCAAGCTTTTATTTAAATAAAGAGAGAGAGAGAGATAATTATGCCAAGTTTGTTGCCTTTAAAAATGCTGTTTAAAAAATAAATAAATAATCGAGCCTGGGCTCGTAAAAAAGCTGGACCATTTTAACTGAGCCGAGCTCGAGCCTAAAATTTTAGGCTCCAGTTCGACTCGACTCGGCTCATTGACATCCCTATGTCTGAAACATAATTCAA
The DNA here is from genome assembly GCF_002742605.1 of Olea europaea var. sylvestris. Taxonomy (NCBI): domain Eukaryota; kingdom Viridiplantae; phylum Streptophyta; class Magnoliopsida; order Lamiales; family Oleaceae; genus Olea; species Olea europaea. The sequence continues at coordinate 240,880 of NW_019234550.1, forward strand.
GTGATATTATCACAAATGGGTATAAATACACATTGCACTCTTTTTTCCTTGACTAAGATTTTGTTCCATTAGATTTTCTTCGTAAGGTTTATAATAAGACAACTTGCATAGTCAAAAGAATAATGTATTCTTTTTCCTTTATTTGAATTTTTCTTAATAATGTTTTAATGGAGCATGTTCTTTATGCAATGATACCCTTCACTTGCAAGACATTTATCCTCAAAAGGTATACTTTTATATATATGAAACTCTCAAAGAGATCAACAAGTGTTATTTTCTAAATCGTCATGTTACTAAAGTTATAAAAAATTGATAAAATATATCTTATAAAGATAGTGTTATTTGAAGACTCTTTAAGAGAACATGAGACATACTTCACCAACATCGACACATAAGGCATGGATCGCTTAATACAATAATTGAAATAAGGGGAAGTACTTATACTCTTTTTTTTTTTTTTTTTTTAATCAATTTTTGTTCTATTGATTTTTTTTGA
>NW_019234550.1:258947-274596 GCF_002742605.1 Olea europaea var. sylvestris
TATTCTTTCAAAAAATATATTATTTTAAATTCATGATTATTCCTGAAGTAAAACATATAATTAATGTCATGAAGATATTGATTAGTTTTACTACTTGAATGATATATGGTTATATAAGCTTTAATCGTATTTTTCGAAATTAAATCATTGAATTATATCTTATTTTGAACCAGAAGTTTAATCTGACTTTATTCCTTAGCATGACCACTTGGATCATAACTAGATTAATAATGATGCGAAATTAAAAATTCAAATGAATATTCAATAAGGAATCAAAAGATTTTTCAATTTAATCCTATATAATATTTGTTTTTTTTCATGAAAATTTTTTATCAACCACCACTAACTAAAATAGGAACTGGTTTCCCTATATTTCTTAAATTTAATTAGAATGACAAATGGAACTTATCTTCCTCCATATTAATCAGCTAAATATTATTTGTATATAATAAATTTGATATATATACTAGATGATCTACAAAATTATGTTAACATTTTAAATTTTGAGCATGATTTTCAGACTATATAATCGAAACTGTGTCTCACTAAAGCTAGTGTGTATAAATCTTAACATTTCAATAAATGTTAGTTGGGATGTCAATAAATGATTAAACATTATTGTTTATTAAATGCCTCCATTTAATTTAATTGAGAACAAAGTGCTTTTCATTTTTGTTCAGGAAATTTTATTACGCATGATGTAAATATCATAGTTCTCCTTGTTATAATTAGTTATGGTCGGAGCCTAATTTCTTCATCAGATTATTTGATAATACAATTAATCTACCACATTCCACTAAGATGAAGTAAATAATGTTGAGAATAAATGTGTAATTTGATCCCTTATCTCAAATGGGTGATATCAGTTCTATGATTGTCAACTTTGATTGGACAAATCTCTCAACATTAGGAAAAGGAATTAAGAAGTTGGAAATAATACACAAACGCATCATTATCTAAATTATTGCAAAAGTTCATTTAAACCAGAAGTTCGAAAGATAATTTATTTAGATACATTTACTGACCAGAGAGATCAACAATATTTTACGCAACAATTTTAATTGATCCAATACGAATTGATATCCTAGGGGGACAATTTGATATCATTATATTTTATATATCTATGGAACATATAAAGTGCGATGATATTCGATTCTAATAAAAAAAATCTCTAGATGAAATTTGATGATATCTCAATAAGTTATGTCATTATGAGAAAATAAATAGAATCGAACAAGAAAATTAAAAATTATCGACAATAATTTCACACATAATATACTATATCATATTTTGAATATCAAGGAATTGAAATAAAATTCTACGAAATACATCGATCAAAATAATGATTGATCAAATAAAAAGAATACTATTCTAAATTGAATTTATTTAAGAAACTTGTAGTTTTTGAATGCGATCCTAGTAAAATTAAACTCAATTGAGAAATCGAAAGTTTCTTAATCTACAGTCTGAACACGTAAATGTGTATACTTATACGAAATGAAAAAGAAAAAGTAAAGTCGTAATATAAAATTTACGACTCTTTACATAAGAAATGTCACGAAAACTTGTATAAATAGATAAGTTATTATGTGGTGGATGTAATCACAAATCTCTTTGATATGCATATAATAAATGCGATTATATTAAACATACCTTATATAAAAATTTAATACTATCCATGAAAGATTTAATATGTTTGATTAGGGGTGTCAAAAAAGCTCGGAGGCTCGGGTGGCCCGTGGCCCAACGCGGAAAAAGCCCTAGCCGGCTCGGCTCGTGGCTTAGGTCGAGCCCGAGCCGGTCCGCAAGCTTTTATTTAAATAAAGAGAGAGAGAGAGATAATTATGCCAAGTTTGTTGCCTTTAAAAATGCTGTTTAAAAAATAAATAAATAATCGAGCCTGGGCTCGTAAAAAAGCTGGACCATTTTAACTGAGCCGAGCTCGAGCCTAAAATTTTAGGCTCCAGTTCGACTCGACTCGGCTCATTGACATCCCTATGTCTGAAACATAATTCAAGTGATATTATCACAAATGGGTATAAATACACATTGCACTCTTTTTTCCTTGACTAAGATTTTGTTCCATTAGATTTTCTTCGTAAGGTTTATAATAAGACAACTTGCATAGTCAAAAGAATAATGTATTCTTTTTCCTTTATTTGAATTTTTCTTAATAATGTTTTAATGGAGCATGTTCTTTATGCAATGATACCCTTCACTTGCAAGACATTTATCCTCAAAAGGTATACTTTTATATATATGAAACTCTCAAAGAGATCAACAAGTGTTATTTTCTAAATCGTCATGTTACTAAAGTTATAAAAAATTGATAAAATATATCTTATAAAGATAGTGTTATTTGAAGACTCTTTAAGAGAACATGAGACATACTTCACCAACATCGACACATAAGGCATGGATCGCTTAATACAATAATTGAAATAAGGGGAAGTACTTATACTCTTTTTTTTTTTTTTTTTTTAAGTTTTGTTCTATTGAATTTTATTGATAAAGTTTTAATAATGCAGTATTTTATTACTCCAAATTATTTTTACTTTTTTTCTTTTGTTGGCATTTTATTCCATTGGATTTTTTGCCAAATAATGTTTCACAGGTATAATTATTATGCAAATAATCAACAAGGTGGGAGTGTTGTAGAATAATAAAATAATTATTGATGATTATTTAATTTTATCATGATATATAAATAAGTCTTATCTAGTTCAAAGAGTTTATTTCATTCCAATTATAACTCTTATTTTAGAACTTATGAATAAGGGTCTTGATTTTCAATAAAGTATACACTTGAGTTTTGACTCTTATATTCTTTTCTCTTTTTCTTTCTTTTCATAACATATCCAAGAATTTCAATTAAGCCAGACATGGGCTTATGCACATTTCAAGTGAAAAAATTAAGGGCAAGTTACAAAAATACCCTTAAAATTTGGAACCTCTTGAAAATTCACATGAAAAATTTTTTGGAAGTAAAAATACTATTTGATATTAAAAAGTGACACAATGTCACTTTTTTTTTCAATAAAATTTGTCACTAAAAAATGACACAATGTCACTTTTAAAAGTTAAATGTTATTTTTCAATTAAAAAATAAAAAAAGTGATAGAAATCAATAAGGTGACTGAAAAAAGTAACATACATTTAAAAAAGTTACACAAATTAAAAAAAGTTACACAGGTTAAAAAAGTTACACAAATTAAAAAAGTGAAAGAAAATAAAAAATGTAACAAAATAAAAAAAAAGTGAAAAAGAAGAAGAAAAAGTGACATGAATGCAAAAAAGTGACAGAAAATAAAAAAGTGACATTCTTTGAAACGGTGACAGAATAAGTATTTTTTCCTTTAATTTTATTTTGGTATTACCTCTTTTAACTTATTTACGGGCTCTATTTTTTCAGTTGTTGGGTGACATTTTTATTATCATTTCGAATATTTACGAAATACTTTGAAATATATCTTTACGAACTTGAAAATCGATAAATGTCGAGTTCATAATAACAAGTCAAAAATTGTCACTAGTAGGAGTGAGCGTGGTCCGGTTTGATCCAATTCCAAAGGGAACCGAATCGAACCGAACTGAATCGAATACCAATGGAAATTTTAGAAATGGAACCATTGGTTCCATAGCTAACTATGGAACCGAACCGGAACTGAACTAATCGGCTTCGATTCGGTTCTTTACATTGAAAATGTAAAAATAAAATATTTACTAATAAAAAATATAAAGATGCTATCAACGTGATACTTTTAACAAAATATAAAAGAATCGAACATACTATTGAAATATTTATTTAGGTATATGTTTACAAAGTGAAAACAAAATAAAAATTATGTAATCAAAGTGAAAACAAAATAAAAATTTCGCATCTTAGAAATGAAATTATATATTGTAAATAAATTTCTTTAGATATAGATTTACCCAATATTCGAATTTGGATTGAGAATCAATTAATCAAAGAATTATAAGAAGAGAGAAGGAAATAATCAAAGAGAAGAAGGAAAGTGCTAGAGTCTAAAATTAAGAAGGAACCATATTAATTTGTTTATAAAAGTGTTGGAGATTGAGTGATATATTTTACCAAAAAAAAAAAAACTCCTATGAGAACCGTCTGGTTCCCGGCGGTTCTCATATTATAACCGGGAATCGGATCGGTGTCGATTAGTTCTTAATAATTTGTCCCAAAATCAAATTATTTTTTAAAAGATCCGGAATCGAACTAGTCGATTCTAAACGGTTCCGGTCCGGTTTCACCGGTTTTGAAAAAAAATGCTCACTCCTAGTCACAAGAACTAAACTTTATAATTATGGTTTATTTTGCGTTCAATATTTCAAGCGAGATAATTTTTGATATTTAGACTTCATTCATAACATATTTATCATGACCTTATTACAAGCTTTCTAATAAATTTTGAATCGCAGCGTAAAATACCGTATCAAACCAAAAATTTTTAATAATAAAAATTTAAAAAAATAAAAAATATCAGATTGGGAGTGTGGCCGTTTGTCTCTCTCAAATGATTTTGCTGAAGTTCAAATGTTTTATGTTTTTAATTGACGTAATTAATACGCTTTGATTTAAGTGTATTAATCAATTCCGTCTTTTGTTTAGGGTACTGTGTCTAATTTCCTCAAAAATTAAAGCTAAAAGTGACGGAATTAGATAAAGTGTGCAAAAAGAGAGAAAGGTTGAGGACTGAAAAGTAGGATTTTAAAGGATTGGGAAGAATTTGATGCAATTGCTATAGGTAAAGGACTAATTAGAAAAACAGAAAAAATATCGATTTTGAAGTATTGTCTTGAACCCTGGTTTATATTGGGAAAGTTGAACTCCGACAATAAAGTTGCAAAATGGATATTCATAATGAACTGAAGTTTTCCTTTTATAGTCTTTTAATTTTTTTTAAAAAAATAATAATAAAAACATTCTAGGACGAGGATGGTTTTGAGGGAAAGAACGTTTGAAATCTTCAACTTTTATTTATATTATTTATTCTATAATTTTAGTTGGAACGAGTTGATGTAGTTATAAGAGCATTCTTTGTATTAGTGGTTAGTTGTTTCTATATTGCAGGAATTAGAGGGGAGTTATCTTGTATTCTACTTCTCTGTATAAAGGGTGTAAAGGAAATTAAATGGAAAGCCGACGAAAGTTAATTTACAAAATATTATTTGTATTTGGAGGTTTTTTGTTCCTTGAAGACCAATATCTAAGAGCTCGGGTTTCTATATTTTATATTTTCTCGTTACTAACACAACATGTAGCATTATTCTTTTTGAGATTCAAGCAACATAAAATTCGACTGTTGAAGAGACATGATAAAAAAAATTAGTTAAGGACCACCTTATTGTGCAATCAGCTCGATTGAAAGATGTTCGCATAACACCTACATTCATTTCAGAACTTCCATAATCCCTTCCTAAACCTTACCTTAAAATAAAGTTGAAACATGAATGCTTTAAGTTCTTGAATATCTTAAAAGCATTCATTGTATTAAAAACGTTGAACCCCAACCTTGAGAGCTCCCACTTCTCTGCCTCTAGAGCTTTGTGAGGGAGGTAAATCGCGGGATGTGCCCCAACAAGTCAGAGAACAAGAACTGTCTGTACACTAAAGCATTCATTGTATTGTGTATACTCATGGGAGTACGTGCACTGTGGTTCAATATGTACAAAATCTGCCACAGATTAAATAGGCTAGATTTACAACTCAATATCTGTTTCAAACATTTCCAAATTTTCCTCATCAATGGCCACCACTTTTTTGGCACCTTTAGGATTACTACTAACTCTAGAAGAATTCGATAAAATATTGAGCTGTAACCTCTCGTTTTTGGTTAAATCGCCACCCGTAATGACACCGCATCCTTCGTCCTCCTTTTTCAAATCAGCTGGAGCCAAGAAACAGTCTATTGACAATCCCTTTATGTTGAAGTCAACTTCTTCAATACTCCAAACTTCTTCCATTCTTGTCTGGTTATGGCTTTCAGAATTTTCGCCAAACCTAAATAATGACACAGAAGTCCTGCCACCATGCGCGATGTTAATGCCATCAATTGTTCTGTAATCTTGAATCAATGACTCCATTGTCGTCTCCCAAAATACATCGTTGTCTCCGGGAACCTTTATTCTTAGGAGGTGAGAGTCTTCTAACAGGGCTAAAAGGCCAGTTCTTTGGCTGAAACAGCCACAAATAGTGTGTCTGACTATCTCAACATTTGAGCTGCTTCTTGCTATCAAGGTAGAGGGCTCTGCGTCGAGCTTTAATACAAAGCAGTCTTCATCATTGATAGTCTTCTCACCAATACAGATGGAATTGGAGAATAAATTGGCAGTCGACCTTGGATCGAGGCCCTGTAGACATAGTTAATCGCTAGTGATAAGTGAAAATTGCAACAGTGAATGTACTGAACATGGACATAATAGATTTTTTGTTTAACCTCTGATAAGAAAACAATGTCAAAAAAGATTGGCGCCCAAAATTTTTTAGAAAACTTGATTGTGGCTTCTTAGCTGGATGCCTGGATTATAATTATGAGTTTAGTCAGATCATGTGTTCCGAAATTTGACCTTTTAGTGCAAATATTACATAATGACAAGCTTTACGACGTCGATATTGACTTTATTGATCAAGAACTTGAAATTTGCAAGCTAAACTGCATACTTTTGTACCTGAACAATAATAAGCGAAGCTTCTGATTAGGTAAAAAGAGATTAGGGGTAAGCTGGGGCCACATGGGAGTGGACCAGCAAGAAGGTGGACAAGTTTATGACTTTTTAAGGACATGGGATTTTGTTTAAGCCCAATTTTCCCCCTAGTCAAATATAATCAACAACCAATTTGAAAAAACTGGTATTAACAGTTGGTCCAGGGCTGGCATTCCTTTTCTTAAAACTGTAAACGAATCTTAAAGCATCTAATCAAAATTGAATGGTTCCTGCCTTTGAGGTACGCAAAACTCTCATTCTAACAGTTTAATCTTTTAGACAACATAAGAAATAAATGTATATGTCCAAATCTCATTCTTGATCAAAACAAGCCAAGACTGAATTAAAAAAAATTACCTGTAAGGATCGACGTAGAGGCCTTGGTGGACCTCGGGATGCGTGGGAGTGATGCCATGGAGTTTGCCTCCAAGCCACTTTACCATCACTACCAGCACTGATCTTACAACCGGAAACCACCAATTCCAAACTCCACAAGTCCGGCCTCTTCTGCCACAATACAAATCCTCCTATCTCTCCAGGCCCATGTTTCAGATTTTTGATTTTCATAGCCTTACTATTGTTCAAACTCAAATGCTCTCCAGCTACAAATTCTGATGCAGCCATCTTCACCTTCCCCATGGCATACATGCTATGAATCGAATTCAATGCGAATTCTCCTCCTGCAGCCGCTATGTATTGTTGCACTATATATTTCGCCATTGAAGCCTCCTGGATGCAGATAATTTATTCGGTGAGGCATTTCATCAAACAGGACGACCCAGAATCAAATACAAAAACTCAAAATACATGAAATTGTACCTAACAAAACAAACACGATCTCAAGATATTTTAAAGATTAAAATAAGTTCATGACTTACGATGGGATGATCTTTAATGTTGTCATTAACAACAGTTTGATCACAACGGATAGGAAGAGGGGTCAAAGGGGCTCCAATAACACCAAGCAAGAACTGGATTTCCGTGGTCCGTCCTCCAAATACAGAAGTGACCTGCGGTGCTCTTTCAGTATGCGATCTCATCCAAGATTTCATGGTTTGCCAAGATCGATTCTTGTTAGAACCAAACATCTCTTCTGGGATGGGCACCTCAAGCACCGTATCCAGCCCATCTTCTCTATCCAAGTTTGGGCACAAAGTCCTCATCTGAATCTTAATTGTGATTGAATAAAGAACCGATTTCTTCAAATGGAAATTGGGTTTTTGCAAGCAATGGGATTGTGAGAAATATATGAAATGTGGGATTGAAGTAGTAAAGGTTGAAGGATGAAAGGGAGAGTGCAGTGGGCAACCACCAACGTGCAATTCTTTGTCAATGTCGTGATCGCACGTACATCTTATTTCTGGCTTTCACACTCTCCAAGGAGACAAATTTTGATTGTTTATTCGGATTCATTTTGAGATTAAAAATCCTAATTTATGTCTTCGTGAAAAGTTGAATATATGATTATTCAATGGTCAGTTAGATTCATTAATAGCTTTCATACCATTATCGACACTACTTACTATAGATATTGTTGCTGTTTGCGGTTATTATGATAACTGATTTTTTTATCGTTAAAGAAAAGAGTTGGTTCCACCTATCAGTGAAAAAAGAAAAAATGAAAGCTGGAAAAGTAAAATAACTATCAAAAAATTGTTACAAAAAGGGAGTTATAAAAGTTAACCCATGTAGAAGTTCTAAAACTCTATATTTTTGGTACGTGGTAACAAGGACGCATCAGAGTTTGTCATAAATATTGAAAAATTTCACGTCTCTCAATTTATTAGATTCAGTTCAACATGTTAAACATGACTTTTAAATTGGGTAGATACTAAAATTAAAATTTTAAATTGCTTTAAATAAATTTGAAAAATCTTTTAGGGATTCATATTTAAGCTAAAATTGAGATATTAATTAATTGAATCATACTATTATCAAAATCATCTTGATTGAGTTGTATCAATGAATATGTTAGCATATGATCTTGACTAATTTGAGCCCTTTTTTTTTTGGTATCTAAATAATGTCAATATTCCTAGAGCTCATTCACTTTGAGGCACTTTGCCAACTAATCTCCTAGATGTAAGCTTTTCTCAAATCTAATAAAGAATCACAATATTTTCAATTTATCTTTTGTATGATTTTTTGGCACAAGATTGTAATGAAATTCTTATGTAAACAAAGTTTTGTCAATACAAACAATCAAACTGGTCGGATGGAGAACGAATAGTTAAAAGGCTTCATTTGGGTTTCCTTTTCAGTTCCTTACAAATTATTTTTCAAAATCAAACATTAATTTTAATCATACATATACTAAGACCCACAAGCATTACCTGATTCCTAACTTCGTATAATTTTAAGTTTAACAACTATAAGATAGACACAGAAGGATATGGGGAAAGTTTGAAATACAAGTATGTTCGTCTCAATAAGTTACTCAATTTACATTTTAAGTAAAATGTTAAACGTAGCCAGACATGGTTATTTGCTCCATAAAGACGAAACATAAGAGAATGGGTGAATAATTATTTGGTGCATGCTCCCACTCCCACCTGAATTTTGGGGTAGAGTAAATGTATCTAACAACATGCACGTCGCTGAATAGAACAATACACGATTAAATATGTCGGGCTGCCTGCCGGCCGGACGACGTCTTAAACCGACAATTACCCGTCGGTTGGTTAATTACGACATTCGATCCATGTCATTCTGTTATTAAATGTTGACAAATTAATAATGATTATTAAATATCTCTATATTCTATTTAATTAATTAATTCTTGATGCTTTCCCAATCTGACACGTGTCTTTTAAATTATCAATCGCCCATATTTTAAAGTTAGTTTTTGGCTATACTCTAGTAACCATATCAACTAAAACTAAACTTGTTAAAGATTATAAATGTTTTTAATTTATTTTTTTTTTATTTTGAATGTCTATTTATTTATTTTTTTTTTTTTGTCAATTTTCATAGCCTTACTATTGTTCAAACTCAAATGCTCTCCAGCTACAAATTCTGATGCGGCCATCTTCACCTTCCCCATGGCATACATGCTATGAATCGAATTCAATGCGAATTCTCCTCCTGCAGCCGCTATGTATTGTTGCACTATATATTTCGCCATTGAAGCCTCCTGGATGCAGATAATTTATTCGGTGAGGCATTTCATCAAACAGGACGACCCAGAATCAAATACAAAAACTCAAAATACATGAAATTGTACCTAACAAAACAAACACGATCTCAAGATATTTTAAAGATTAAAATAAGTTCATGACTTACGATGGGATGATCTTTAATGTTGTCATTAACAACAGTTTGATCACAACGGATAGGAAGAGGGGTCAAAGGGGCTCCAATAACACCAAGCAAGAACTGGATTTCCGTGGTCCGTCCTCCAAATACAGAAGTGACCTGCGGTGCTCTTTCAGTATGCGATCTCATCCAAGATTTCATGGTTTGCCAAGATCGATTCTTGTTAGAACCAAACATCTCTTCTGGGATGGGCACCTCAAGCACCGTATCCAGCCCATCTTCTCTATCCAAGTTTGGGCACAAAGTCCTCATCTGAATCTTAATTGTGATTGAATAAAGAACCGATTTCTTCAAATGGAAATTGGGTTTTTGCAAGCAATGGGATTGTGAGAAATATATGAAATGTGGGATTGAAGTAGTAAAGGTTGAAGGATGAAAGGGAGAGTGCAGTGGGCAACCACCAACGTGCAATTCTTTGTCAATGTCGTGATCGCACGTACATCTTATTTCTGGCTTTCACACTCTCCAAGGAGACAAATTTTGATTGTTTATTCGGATTCATTTTGAGATTAAAAATCCTAATTTATGTCTTCGTGAAAAGTTGAATATATGATTATTCAATGGTCAGTTAGATTCATTAATAGCTTTCATACCATTATCGACACTACTTACTATAGATATTGTTGCTGTTTGCAGTTATTATGATAACTGATTTTTTTATCGTTAAAGAAAAGAGTTGGTTCCACCTATCAGTGAAAAAAGAAAAAATGAAAGCTGGAAAAGTAAAATAACTATCAAAAAATTGTTACAAAAAGGGAGTTATAAAAGTTAACCCATGTAGAAGTTCTAAAACTCTATATTTTTGGTACGTGGTAACAAGGACGCATCAGAGTTTGTCATAAATATTGAAAAATTTCACGTCTCTCAATTTATTAGATTCAGTTCAACATGTTAAACATGACTTTTAAATTGGGTAGATACTACAATTAAATTTTTAAATTGCTTTAAATAAATTTGAAATATCTTTTAGGGATTCATATTTAAGCTAAAATTGAGATATTAATTAATTGAATCATACTATTATCAAAATCATCTTGATTGAGTTGTATCAATGAATATGTTAGCATATGATCTTGACTAATTTGAGCCCTTTTTTTTTTGGTATCTAAATAATGTCAATATTCCTAGAGCTCATTCACTTTGAGGCACTTTGCCAACTAATCTCCTAGATGTAAGCTTTTCTCAAATCTAATAAAGAATCACAATATTTTCAATTTATCTTTTGTATGATTTTTTGGCACAAGATTGTAATGAAATTCTTATGTAAACAAAGTTTTGTCAATACAAACAATCAAACTGGTCGGATGGAGAACGAATAGTTAAAAGGCTTCATTTGGGTTTCCTTTTCAGTTCCTTACAAATTATTTTTCAAAATCAAACATTAATTTTAATCATACATATAGTAAGACCCACAAGCATTACCTGATTCCTAACTTCGTATAATTTTAAGTTTAACAACTATAAGATAGACACAGAAGGATATGGGGAAAGTTTGAAATACAAGTATGTTCGTCTCAATAAGTTACTCAATTTACATTTTAAGTAAAATGTTAAACGTAGCCAGACATGGTTATTTGCTCCATAAAGACGAAACATAAGAGAATGGGTGAATAATTATTTGGTGCATGCTCCCACTCCCACCTGAATTTTGGGGTAGAGTAAATGTATCTAACAACATGCACGTCGCTGAATAGAACAATACACGATTAAATATGTCGGGCTGCCTGCCGGCCGGACGACGTCTTAAACCGACAATTACCCGTCGGTTGGTTAATTACGACATTCGATCCATGTCATTCTGTTATTAAATGTTGACAAATTAATAATGATTATTAAATATCTCTATATTCTATTTAATTAATTAATTCTTGATGCTTTCCCAATCTGACACGTGTCTTTTAAATTATCAATCGCCCATATTTTAAAGTTAGTTTTTGGCTATACTCTAGTAACCATATCAACTAAAACTAAACTTGTTAAAGATTATAAATGTTATTAATTTATTTATCTTTTATTTTGAATGTCTATTTATTTATTTTTTTTTTTTGTCGAAAAAATTTATGACATGTGATTGGGAAACTTGATATATATATATATATATTTATTTATATTTATATTTATATTTATATTTATTATTATTATTTTTTTTTCCGTATCTCCTGTTGGCCCGACAATATAGTTGTCTGGGTTTTGGGAATATATCTTCATACAATTTAGAGTAATGCTCCTCTACCAGACCTCTTATGCTCCTCTACCAGACTTGTAAGAGGTCTGGTAGAGACTTCCTCTCCCATTTTCTCTTATCTCGACGGGCCCCATAATTAAAAAAATGTCCCCCTCGAACTGTGAGAGGGACTGCACTACCAGACCTCTTACAGGTTTGGTAGTGTAGCATGACTGTACAATTTATGAATTATTTGGGCAAATCCTCTGGACATCCAGGGGGTTGTCCAAGAAGCACGGCTCGAATTATTTTCAACTTAATCATGCTTGTAAGATTATGTATAAGATTAAGTTCCTTGTAAATCACTTGACATGTCAGGTTCAGTTAATTGGGTTTTAGAATCCAGTTACACGAAACAAGCTAAATTGGCTAATGATTGTAAATGTTGAAGAAAGTGAATGATAAATTGGATAAAATTAGACACATTGAATGCAATAAATTGGATATGATTGTACATGTTGAGAGGGAAGTGAATATTACATTGAATAAACTAAAGACGGTGTTGATTGTGATAAATTGGATATTATTGTAAATGTTGAAGAAAGCGAGCGTAAATTTAAGGTTATTAGACATGAGTTAAAGCATGTAACAAAATTATCAATTATCATGTCTAGATTGAAGTCATAGATGTGTCATCGAAGTTAATATTTAGTGCATGTTTGGGAAAGCTTAATAATAGTATAAGTTGATCAAATATATTTGTATCAATACATTTCGTGGAATTCACGGCTCCCTAACATTTATTATCCACACAATTAGCAAAATTCACAACTTATGGACACTTTAAAGCACCATCAAACATTATTGTAGCCAACTTTATACTGATTTCTTACTTCTTCCTTTTTCTTTTTTCTTTTTTTTTTTCTTTTGTTTTTTTTTTTTCAATTTTTTTGTAGGGTATGAGGAACAAATGGCCTTGATTGGAGTTTTACAATATTTTGTGAGTCAAAGTGATTTTTCTGAAAATAATGTAATGTTAATAAGTAGGAAAACGATATGAAAAATCATAAAAGTGATTTTTTTTTTTTTTTGGAAAATTATGGTTGAAAATGAGTGTAGTAAAAAGTGATTATGAAACAATCACTTTCAAACAAGGGCAAAAGAAACAAAATAAATTTTTTTAGAGAAGCATTACATAACTTAGCCCCTATTTGAAAATCGTTAAAACAAATTCATTTTTCATCTAACTAGTTATTAATCACGCATTCTCAAAATAGAATACTTTACATGTAAATCTAAAACTTTTTTTTTTCACTTCTTAACCACATATTTTAAAAAAAAATAAAATAAAATCACTATTATAAAATTCATATTTCAAAAAAAAAATAATTTATTTTATTGATTGTGAAACATGGGCTTAATATAAAAATATAATAAAGCTCCTTGATAACTTGATTCTCTAAATTTAGAGAGTTAATTCTTTATTTTAAAGAATGGATTTGAGTCTTCAAATGTACTAAAGCAAATTCATTCACTATATGATATTTTATTGTTGTAATCTATTGTCTTACAATTCTCCACGTACTTCTTTCAAAATAAAGGGAAAATGATATTGTAAATAAGAGAGAAGTAAAGTGAAAAAAAAAAAAGGAAAGACACTGAGCCATATTTTTTTGTCGAATAACTCTAACTAAAGATGAAATATGACTAGTATTATTGGAGTAGCAAAAAAATTGGGATGCTCTTCAAAATAAACAGTATAGTTATAAATGCTCCAAGTCAAATAAAATAAATTTTTTCTATGACAAAATATGTTCGAATCATTTTATATGTCCTGTTGACCTCGCGAATTGGACCCTCCACGTGGTCAACCGATAACTACTCCACATAATCCTCCCTTCGCACAGTCAACGCACGGTCAAATGCACACGGTCGGAACCATCGGGGGCGGCGGCGACAGTATACACTCCGACGGTGGTTCTGGTGATCGAAACAGTGCCAAGATTGTGCAAAAAGGGTGGGGAGGAGAATATATATTTACTTGTTATGGAGAACTAATTTGTAAAAGTTTCATTGCCTTTGCTTCTTGTTAAACATTGGGTATTTATAGTTGAGGAGAATCGTTAGATGTGAGACACGTGTATACATCTGACGATGTGAGGCGTCTACTCATAGGCGTCAATCAGTCGCGTCTATAGAGTGGGTGAGTAATAACTTTTCCTGAATTGAGTTGACATAAAGTTGATACGTCACATCAACTAGGCCCATGAAAACGTCAAATCAATTTAAACCTTGGGGGCAGAAAGGATCTTGACACAGATTTCTTTTTGAAATTGGCGAAGGATCCTCTGACAGAAATCCTCGGAGTGCATTGCGTTTCGGCGTCAGAGGCAAGAACTCTTCGATTGGTTGAGTAGAATTGTTTGTACCTCGCAATACGTTAGCAGCTCGCCAACATTAGTGGTGGAGTTACTTCGGAACTATTTCGAATGGGTGTTGGACACCTCGTATGATGCAGTGGCAGTCTTTTCGAAGTGGTTCAGATAGGAGCGTAACATGTCATTTATACAGTTTTCATAAATAGATAATTCAAAAATAATTTCATTCTTGTTTTTCTGCATCGATTCAGAATACTATGCTAATAAATAAGTAAATTAAATTCCCGAGACCAAATAATTTATAATCATTATTTGTAAAGCACTAATCACCTGGCAATCCATGTGAATTTTAACATAATGCCAAATCAAAATATATGCATTCATTTGGACAAAGACCAATCCAAAAACCCTAAGAAAATCTATTATAGAATATTGAAAGGCCACATATCTAACCGAAAAATAAACGTATAAAAAGAAAGTAAAATCCTATGTTTGAGCTCCTTTTTGTAATGATGAATTTTTGAAGAATGTGGTTAAAAAAATAAAAAAGTTAGTGCAAAATATTTTATTTTGAACATATGAGGTTGAAAATGAGTTTGAGAAAAAAATGAATTTTTAAATAATGGAGATTAAGCATGCTTATATGTGTGTGTGTCTGCAAATTGAGGAGTCTTCATTGCATAAACTTGTGGATTGGCCTAAAAAAATGGCTTCCATTTTAATTGAACTGATGTAGTTGAATCCTTGTGATATAATGGTGATAATATTGCGTTACCTTTGTTGATAGAAATTATCTTCTAATAATAAACTTGAAAGCATGAAATACAAGAAACCCAAATTCAATCAAATTGATTCATGCAGAATATCAAGATGTTATGTTTATTTATAAATTTTATTAATTTTTCAAAAGGTAATCAAACAACAACTAACATAATTCTAGCTTTTAGAGGAAAACAAGAAATCCTATGAACACTAACTACGGGAAAAATAATCTAAATAAATAAAACTCCTAATAAAATAAACACAAAAAAATACTCCTCTCACTCTGCTACTATAAATCGCTATGATAAAA
>NW_019234551.1:0-2344 GCF_002742605.1 Olea europaea var. sylvestris
CCCGGCGCGATTTTTGTTTCCAATCAATCGGTCAAATTTCAGCCGATTCCGACACCGTCGCGAAAAATGAAGAAATAGCCCCCAACGCGATTTTTGTTTCCGATCGATCAGTCAAATTTAAGCCGATTCCGACAACGTCGCGAAAAATGACGAAATTGCCCCCACGGCCGATTTTTGTTTCCGATCGATCGGTCAAATTTTAGCCGATTCCGACAACGTCGCGAAAAATGACGAAATTGCCCCCGGCGCGATTTTTGTTTCCGATCGATCGGTCAAATTTTAGCCTATTCCGACAACGTCGCGAAAAATGACGAAATTGTCCCCGACGCGATTTTTGTTTCCGATCAATCTGTAAAATTTTTTCCCATTCCGACACCGTCGCAAAAAATGACGAAATTGCCCCCGGTGCAATTTTTGTTTCCGATCAATCGGTCAAATTTTTGCCGATTTCGACAACGTCGCGAGAAATGACGAAATTGCCCCCGGCGTGATTTTTGTTTCCAATCAATTTGTCAAATTTTAGCCGATTCCGACACCATCGCAAAAAATGACGAAATTGTCCGCGACGCGATTTTTCCTTCCGATCAATCAGTCAAATTTTGGCCGATTCCGACACCGTCGCAAAAAATGACGAAATTACCCCCGGCGCGATTTTTGTTTCCGATCAATCGGTCAAATTTTAGCCGATTCCGACACCGTCGCGAAAAATGACGAAATTGTCCTCGGCGCGATTTTTGTTTCCGATCAATCTTTCAAATTTTAGCCGGATCCAACGCCGTCGAGAAAAATGACGAAATTGCCCCCGGTGCAATTTTTGTTTCTGATCAATCAGTCAAATTTTTGCCGATTTCGACAACGTCGCGAAAAATGACGAAATTGCCCCCGGCGCGATTTTTGATTCCGATCAATCTATCAAATTTAAGACCAATCCGACGCTGTGGCGAAAAATGACGAAATTACCCCCCGCCCCGATTTTTGTTTCCGACGAATCTGTCAAATTTTAGTCGATTCCAACATCGTCGCGAAAAATGACGAAATTGCCCTCGGCGCGATTTTTGTTTCCGAACAATCAGTCAAATTTTAGCCGATTCAAACATCGTCGCGAAAAATGACGAAATTGCCCTCGGCGCGATTTTTGTTTCCGAACAATCAGTCAAATTTTAGCCGATTCTGACACCGTCGCGAAAAATGTGGAAATTGCCCCCGGCGCGATTTTTGTTTCCGATCAATCTGTCAAATTTTAGTCGATTCAAACATCGTCGCGAAAAATGACGAAATTGTCCCCGACGCGATTTTTGTATCCGATCAATCTGTCAAATTTTAGCTAATTCAAACACCGTCGCGAAAAATGACAAAATTGCCCCGGCGCGATTTTTCTTTCCGATCAATCTGTAAAATTTTTTCCCATTCCGACACCGTCGCAAAAAATGACGAAATTGCCCCCGGTGCAATTTTTGTTTCCGATCAATCGGTCAAATTTTTGCCGATTTCGACAACGTCGCGAAAAATGACGAAATTGCCCCCGGCGCGATTTTTGATTCCGATCAATCTATCAAATTTTAGCCGAATCCGACGCCGTGGCGAAAAATGACGAAATTGCCCCCGGCGCGATTTTTGTTTCCGACGAATCTGTCAAATTTTAGTTGATTCCAACATCGTCGCGAAAAATGACGAAATTGCCCTCGGCGCGATTTTTGTTTCCGAACAATCAGTCAAATTTTAGCCGATTCCGACACCGTCGCGAAAAATGTGGAAATTGCCCCCGGCGCGATTTTTGTTTCCGATCAATCGGTCAAATTTTAGCCGATTCCGAGAATGTCGCGAAAAATAACGAAATTGCCCCCGGCGCGATTTTTGTTTCCGATCAATCGGTCAAATTTTTGCCGATTTCGACACCGTCTCGAAAAATGACAAAATTGCCCCCGGCGAGATTTTTGTTTCCGATCAATCGGTCAAATTTTAGCCGATTCCGACACCGTCGCGAAAAATGAAGAAATAGCCCCCGACGCGAATTTTGTTTACGATCGATCTGTCAAATTTAAGCCGATACCGACAACGTCGCGAAAAATGACGAAATTGCCCCCGGCGCGATTTTCGTTTCCGATCGATCGGTCAAATTTAAGCCGATTCCGACAAAGTCTCGAAAAATGACGAAATTGCCCCGGCGCGATTTTCGTTACCGATTAATCTGTAAAAATATTTCCCATTTCGACACCGTCGCAAAAAATGACGAAATTGCCCCCGGTGCAATTTTTGTTTCTGATCAATCGGTCAAATTTTTGCCGATTTCGACAACGTCGCGAAAAATGACGAAATTGCCCCCGGCGCGATTTTTGATTCCGAT
>NW_019234552.1:0-2344 GCF_002742605.1 Olea europaea var. sylvestris
AGTGAACAATATCCAGAAAACATTTTAGTCAAATTTGATTGGAAACGCGACAATGAACCATACTCAAGTGAAATTTTAGTCAAATTTGATTGGAAACACACCAAACAACAAAATTCAGGTGAAATTTTAGCCAAATTTGACTTGAAACCCACCAATGAACTAAAGCTATGTGAAATTTTAGACAAATTTGATTGAAAGAGCACCAATGATCAAAATCTAGATGAAATTTTATTTAAGTTTGACTGAAAATGCGCCATTTAACAAAACTAAGATGAAATTATAGTCGTATTTGATTTGAAGCACGACAATAAACAAAATCCAGACGAAATTATAGTTAAATTTGATTGGAAACGCGATAATGAACGATACTCAAGTGAAATTTTAGTCAAATTTGATTGGAAGCGCGCCAAACAACAAAATTCAGGTGAAATTTTAATCAAATTTGACTAGCAAAATGCCAATGAACTAAACCCAAGTGAAATTTTAGTCAAATTTGACTGGAAGAGTACTAGTGATCAAAATCCAGATGAAGTTTTACTCAAATTTGATTGAAAACGTGTCATTTAACAAAACTCAAATGAAACTGTAGTCATATTTACCTTGAAGCGCGACAATGAACAAAATTTAGGCGAAATTTTTATCAAATTTGATTGAAACGTGCTAATGAACCAAACCCAAGTGAAATTTTGGTCAAATTTGATTGGAAGAGCTCCAATGATCAAAATAAAGATGAAATTTTACTCAAATTTGATTGAAAATGCGCCATTTATCATAACTCAAATGAAATTTTAGTCAAATTTTATTGTAAGCGCACCAACGAACAAAATTCAGACGAAATTTGAGTCAAATTTCACAGCAATGAACCAAACTCAAGTTAACTTTGATTGGAAACATGCCAATGAACAAAATAGAGGGGAAATTTCAAACAAATTTGATTGGAAACGCGCCGATGAATGAAACTCAAGTGAAATTTTAGTCAAAATTGACTGAAAATGTGTTAATGAGCTAAACTCAAGTGAAATTTCAGTCAAATTTGATTGGAAGCATGCCAGTGAACAAAACCCAGGTAAAATTTTACTCAAATTTGATTGAAAACACGCCATTTAAGAAAACTCAGATGAAATTGCCCTCATATTTGATTTGAAGCGCGCCAATGAACAAAATTCAGAGGAAATTTTAGTCAAATTTAAGTGGAAAGGCGTTAATGAACCATACTGAGGTGATATTTTAATCAAATTTGATTGGAAACACGCCAATGAGCAAAATCCAGGTGAAATTTTAGTTAAATTTGATTGAAAACGCACCAATGAATCTAACTCAAGTGAAATTTTAGTCAAATTTGATTGGAAACGCACCAATGAACAAAATTAAGATGAAATTTGAGTCAAAACGCGCCAATAAACCAAACTCAAGTGAAATTTTAATCAAATTTGATTGGAAACATGCTAATGAACAAAATCTAGATGAAATTTCAATCATATTTAATTGGAAACACGCCGATGAATAAAACTCAATAGAAATTTTAGTCAAATTTGACTGGACGCGCACCAATGAACAAAATCCAGACGAAATTTTACTTAAATTTGATTGAAAACGCGCAAAACTCGGATGAAATTGTAGTCGTATTTGATTTGAAGCATGACGATAAACAAAATTAAGACCAAATTTTAGTTAAATTTGGTTGGAAACGTGCTAATGAACTAAACTCAAATGAAATTTTAGTCAAATTTGATTGGAAACATGCCAATGAATAAAACTTAGTTGAATTTCACTCAAATTTGAATGAAAACGCGCCATTTAACAAAACTCAAATGAAATTTTAGTTAAATTTGATTGGAAGCAAATCAATGAACAAAATTCAAACGAAATTTGAGCCAAATTTCACGCCAATGAATGAAACTAAAGTGAAATTTCAGTCAAATTTGATTGGAAACGCGCCAATGAATCAAACTCAAGTGAAATTTTAATCAAATTTGATTAAAAACGTGCCAATGAACTAAACTCAAGTGATATTTTAGTCAAATTTGATTGGAAACATGTTGATGAACAAAACCCATGTAAAATTTTACTCAAAATTGATTGAAAATGCACCACTGAAAAAAATTCAGATGAAACTGCAGTCATATTTGATTTGAAGTGCGCCAATGAACAAAATTCAAAAGAAATTTTAGTCAAATTTGATTGGAAAGGCGTTAATGAAACATAGTCAAGTGAAATTTAGTCAAATTTGATTGCAAACACGCCAAACAACAAAATTCAGGTGAAATTTTTGTCAAATTTGACTGAAAACGCGCTAATGAACTAAATCCAAGAGAAATTTTAGTCATATTTGATTGGAAATGCG
>NW_019234553.1:0-2344 GCF_002742605.1 Olea europaea var. sylvestris
TTCTAAGTGATTACCTTTATGAGTTAGTGAACTCGAAGGAGTGCGAGTGAAATGTTGACCCAAAGCTTGAAGGTTGGAGAAAAATTGATATAATTGTTCCAATTGTTCAGAGTTAAATGTACCTAAAACACAATTATTTTCCTTAGAATTTTCAGCTGAGTTAATTGATACTTGATAGCCTCGATTTATAGTACTTTGTCTTGGTTTCCAATCGGTGGGCTTTTCATGTTTATCTCAACAAGTATCTTCCTCGTGTCTTGGTTTACGATAGTATCTGCACTAAGGTCTTCCTCTTTGTTTTGGTCTTTTTGAAAGATTTATTCCAAGCTCAATATGTCCGGTTTCACTTGACCCGTTATAGAATTTTTTCTGGCCATCCATTCGTTCCATTAGTGCTTGACACGTTAGGCCCAATACTTACAAGCCCAGTATTCTTCTTCAATCTAGTAGGCCCGTAACCAGAAGACCCATGCTAATTTCCTTTCAACACCATCGCAAACGCTCCATCGCGATGTCAAAATCACTGATCTTCAACATGATTTTCCAACGAGTTTCTTCTCTTCTGAAAAAGCTTCTAAAGTAGATGGTAGGGGTTGCTGGCCTAAGATTCTCCCCCTTCATCCAGTTCGCAATTGAGACCCGCAAGAAATTCAAAGAGCCACTCATTTTCGACCATCTTCTTGTAGCGCACGCTGTCACCGGGGCAATCCCATTCCTCAACAAAGCTAAGGTCGAGTTCTTGCCACAAATAAGTCATCTCCAAGTAATAATCTGTAACCTCCCTTTTTCCCTGTTTGGTTTGCCATAGCCGGATTTTTATTTCGAAAAATTTGGGATGCATTTTCTCCATCGGAGTAGGTTCCTGTCACTGCTTCCCATACCTCCTTTGTTGTCGGCAGAAGTAGGGAAGTTTTACCTATGGATGGAATCATGGAATTTATGAGCCATGCTATTATCATGGCGTTCTCAAATTTCTACTTCTGAATAAGAGTGGTTTCAGTCGGCTGCTTGGTGTCACCGATGAGGTCACCCAGTTATCCTTTTTCTTCAATTATTAATTTGATAGATTGAGCCTATGCTTAAAAATTCCTTACGTTCAATTTTTTGATAGAGAGTTGAAAAGAAGGATTTTCGAAATTGTTGGAGCCCATCGAGGGGATAATTTCCGTCTCACTTTGAGAAGATTCAAAAAGTTGTAGAAACCTTACTGTTGGTAGTCATTGATTGCTATGTTGATTTGGAACCTAGCTCTTATACCATGAAGAGAAACATACACGCATGATTGTGTGAATTGATTATTGTTTATTTCTCTGTTCAACTATTTATATGCAATGAATGGAGGTAAAGATGGTAAATAATCTCCTAAATTAGGAAAGAGCTAATTACCCTACCAAACTAAGGAAAGTTTAATATGGTACATCAATCAACCTAATTGATCTTACCAAAAATCTGCACCTGTTGATTTTCCGAGCTTGAGGACTGTGAATGAGCACGATCGTAGTCTTCCGGTACCTGAAACAAAGGTAAATGAAGTGTGTTTTCGTCGCCCCTCCGATGCTTAAGTCGGAATGAGAATTTGTGCGCGAGGCTATATACTAGAAACAATGAAAAACGTACCTAGACAATGATCCAATGCTTTGTATTTTGAGGCAGGAAGCATACCCTAAGTAGGATTAGGTAGTGCCCTCCTGATGGGATAGCCCTATTGAACATCCTTATCCTTCAGTCCCGCCAAACTGAAGTGTTGGACTTGCACTACAACTGTAGGTCTAGTCATGACGTGGCGCGTAAGATAGAGTTCTCATAGGCGTTGTATGCTGACGTGTTTGGGTAGGACCAGGGTCTTAGGTATGTTGGAATTGGGTCAGCAATCAATTACCAGGGGGGCTCCAGATTCATCAAGAATTGGCAGGCTCGATGATGTGGGGGGTATATCCCGAGGATGGTTCAGTACATCCTCTCTCCTGACATGGTGCTCATGTTCGGGCATAAAGCCTCGAGGACTATGCTACCCCGACCACCATGGTGGTGAAAAGGGTGAAAAGAGCATCTTAGAATCCTCGGGATACATAGGTCGGGAATGGTAGAAATGTACATCTTCACTGATCATCCTAAATATGGTACATCAATCAATCTACAATTAAAACCAGATTTCTACAAATAGAAAAAATACACTCTAGTCTCTTTATTTCTTCTCTAAACCAATGAGAAATTTCTCAAAACTCATTATCAAGCACAAACTCCATATGTAGAAGATGAGATGAGAGACTCAAGGCTGTAAAGCTAAATTTTCTCTGCATTATAGGGCAAAGGTAAAATATTTTTCTTGTATTGTTATTGTATT
>NW_019234554.1:0-2343 GCF_002742605.1 Olea europaea var. sylvestris
GTGATGAGTTCAATCCAAAAGGGTCGCTACATTTCTAAAAAGTACTTATGGGGCCAAAACGGACGCCGTTTGCAAAAGTTACGATCAATTCTTCGAACGCCGACAATTCAAGCGTTCCAAATATAAAAGTGCTCATTCTTACGAAATATGACCCTAATCACTTATACATCACGACAAAGTCGTGAGTTCAATCCAAAACGGTCGCTACATTTCTAAAAAGTACTTATGGGCCGAAAATGGACACCGTGTGCAAAAGTTACGATCAATTCTTCGAACGCCGACTCTCCAAGCATTACAAATATGTAAGTGCTCATTCTTCCGAAAAATGGCCGAAATCCCTCATACGTCACGATGAAGTGGTGAGTTCAATCCAAAAGGGTCGCTACATTTCTAAAAAGTACTTATGGGGCCAAAACGGACGCCGTTTGCAAAAGTTACGCTCAATTCTTCGAACGCCGACAATTCAAGCGTTCCAAATATAAAGGTGCTCATTCTTTCGAAATATGACCCTAATCACTTATACATCACGACGAAGTCGTGAGTTCAATCCAAAACGGTCGCTACATTTCCTAAAAGTACTTATGGGCCGAAAATGGACACCTTGTGCAAAAGTTACGCTCAATTCTTCGAACGTCGACTCTCCAAGCATTCCAAATATGTAAGTGCTCATTTTTCCGAAAAATGGCCGAAATCCCTCATATGTCACGATGAAGTGGTGAGTTCAATCCAAAACGGTCGCTACATTTCTGAAAAGTACTTATGGGGCTAAAACAGACGCCGTTTGCAAAAGTTACGCTCAATTCTTCGTACGCCGACTCTCCAAGCGTTCCAAATATGCAAGTGCTCGTTCTTTCAAAAAATGGCCGAAATCACTGGTACGTCATGATGAAGTCGTGAGTTCAATCCAAAACAGTCGCTACATTTTCAAAAAGTACTTATGGGGCCACAACGGACGCCGTTTGCAAAAGTTACGTTCAATTTTTCTAACGCCGAGAATCCAAGCGTTCCAAATATAAAAGTACTCATTCTTCCAAAAAAAGGCTGAAATCCCTCATACGTCACGACGAAGTGGTGAGTTCAATCCAAAACGGTCGCTACATTTCTGAAAAGTACTTATGGGGCCACAACGGACGCCGTTTGCAAAAGTTACGCTCAATTCTTCGAACGCCGACTCTCCAAACATTCCAAATATGTAAGTGCTCATTCTTCCGAAAAATGGCCGAAATCCCTCATACGTCACGACGAAGGGGTGAGTTCAATCCAAAACGGTCGCTACATTTCTGAAAAGTACTTATGGGGCCACAACGGACGCCGTTTGCAAAAGTTACGCTCAATTCTTCGAACGCCGACTCTCCAAACATTCCAAATATGTAAGTGCTCATTCTTCCGAAAAATGGCCGAAATCCCTCATACGTCACGACGAAGGGGTGAGTTCAATCCAAAACGGTCGCTACATTTCTGAAAAGTACTTATGGGGCCACAACGGACGCCGTTTGCAAAAGTTACGCTCAATTCTTCGAACGCCGACTCTCCAAACATTCCAAATATGTAAGTGCTCATTCTTCCGAAAAATGGCCGAAATCCCTCATACGTCACGACGAAGGGGTGAGTTCAATCCAAAACGGTCGCTACATTTCCAAAAAGTACTTATGGGCCGAAAATGGACACCGTGTGCAAAAGTTACGATCAATTCTTCGAACGCCGACTCTCCAAACATTCCAAATATGTAAGTGCTCATTCTTCCGAAAAATGGCCGAAATCCCTCATACGTCACGACGAAGTGGTGAGTTCAATCCAAAACGGTCGCTACATTTCTGAAAAGTACTTATGGGGCCAAAACGGACGCAGTTTGCAAAAGTTACGCTCAATTCTTCGAACGCCGACAATTCAAGCGTTCCAAATATAAAGGTGCTCATTCTTTCGAAATATGACCCTAATCACTTATACATCACGACGAAGTCGTGAGTTTAATCCAAAACGGTCGCTACATTTCCTAAAAGTACTTATGGGCCGAAAATGGACACCGTGCGCAAAAGTTACGCTCAATTCTTCGAACGTCGACTCTCCAAGCATTCCAAATATGTAAGTGCTCATTCTTCCGAAAAACGGCCGAAATCCCTCATACGTCACGACGAAGTGGTGAGTTCAATCCAAAACGGTCGCTACATTTCTGAAAAGTACTTATGGGGCCAAAACGGACGCCGTTTCCAAAAGTTACCCTCAATTCTTCGTACGCCGACTCTCCAAGCGTTCCAAATACGCAAGTGCTCGTTCTTTCAAAAAATGGCCGAAATCACTGGTACGTCATGATGAAGTCGTGAGTTCAATCCAAAACAGTCGCTA
>NW_019234555.1:0-2343 GCF_002742605.1 Olea europaea var. sylvestris
AGTCTATCGTTTGGGCCTCTGAATAATTAATTTCCTTATTAATTATGTCAGGTTGAAGAAGTACTGGACAGAATGTTAACAAAAAAAACCGCACCAAGGGCAATTTTGTCTTTTGGCGCGACGGTGTCGAAATGGGCCAAAATTTGGGAGGTTGATTGGAAATGGCCCACGAAATTATACTCGGGGCACAGACCCGGGATCATGAGATTTTAGCAAAATTCCTTCGTTTAGGCCTCCGAATAATTAATTTCCTTATTGATTATGTCAGGTTGAAGAAGTGTTGGACAAAAAATTAACAAAGATAAACCGCACCAGGGGCAATTTTGTCATTTAGCGCGACGGTATCGTAATGGGCTGAAATTTGGCATGTTGATTGGAAGCGGCCCGTGAAATTGGACTCGGGGCACAGACCCGGGATCATGGGATTTTAACTAAATTCCATTTTTTTGGCCTCCGAATAATTAATTTCCTTATTAATTATGTCAAGTTGAAGAAGTGCTGGACAGAAACTTAAGAAAGCAAAATCGCATCGACGGAAATTTTGTCATTTTTCGCGAGGTGTCAGAATGGGCCGAAATTTGGAGGGTTGATTGGAAACGGCTCGCGAAATGGGACTCGGGGCACAAACCCGCGATCACAAGATTTCAGCCAAATTCCTTCGTTTGGGCCTCCGAATAATTAATTTCCATACTAATTTTGTCAGGTTGGAGAAGTGCTGGACAGAAAATTAACGAAGCAAAACCGCACCAAGGGCAATTTTGTCATTTTTTGCGACAGTGTCGAAATGGGAACGAAATTTGGCAGGTTGATTGGAAACGGCCCGCGAAATTGGACTCGGGGCAAAGCAACGGGATCATGGGATTTTAGCCAAATTCCTTCACTTGGGCCTCCGAATAATTAATATCTTTATTAATTATGTCAGGTTGAAGAAGTGCTTAACAAAGAAAAACCGCACCAGGGGCAATTTTGTCATTTTTCTCGACGGTGTCGGAATGGGCCGAAATTTGGCAGGTTGATTTGAGACGGCCCATGAAATTGGTCTCGGGGCAAAGACCCAGGATCACGAGATTTTAGCAAAATTTCCTTCGCTTGGGCCTCCGAATAATTAACTTCCATGCTAATTTTGTCAGGTTGAAGAAGTGCTGGTTAGAAAATTAACGAAGCAAAATCACACCAGGGGCAATTTTGTCATTTGGTGCGGCGGTGCTGTAATTGGTCGAAATTTGGCATGTTGATTGGAAACGGACCGCGAAATTGGACCTGGGGCACAGACCCGGGATCACGGGATTTTAGCCAAATTCCTTTTTTTAGGCCTCCAAATAATTAATTTCCTTATTAATTATGTCATGTTCAAGAAGTGTTGGACAGAAAATTAACAAAGATAAACCGCACCAGGGGCAATTTTGTCATTTGGCGTGACGGTTTTAGAATGGGATGAAATTTGGCAAGTTGATTGGAAATGGCCCGCAAAATTGGACTCGGGGCGCAGACCTAGGATCACGCGATATTAGCAGAATTCTTTCGTTTGAGCCTTCGAATAATTAATTTTCCTATTAATTGTGACAGGTTGAAGAAGTGCTGGACAGAAAATGAACAAAGCAAAATCACACCAGGGGCAATTTTGTCATTTTTCACGATGGTGTCAGAATGGGCCGAACCGCGAAATTGGACTCAAGGCACAGACCCGGGATTATGGGATTTTCCAAATTCCTTCGTTTGGGCCTCCGAATAATTAATTTCCTTATTAATTATATTAGGTTGAAGAAGTGCTGGACAGAAAATTAACCAAAAAAAACCACACCAGGGGCAATTTTGTCGTTTTTCGCGACGGTGTCGGAATGGGCCGAAATTTAACAGGTTGATTGGAAACGGCCCGCGAAATTGGACTCGGGGCACAGACTCGGGATCACGGGATTTTAGCCAAATTCCTTCGTTTGGCCCTCCGAATAATTAATTTCCTTATTAATTATATTAGGTTGAAGAAGTGCTGGACAGAAAATTAACCAAAAAAAACCACACCAGGGGCAATTTTGTCGTTTTTCGCGACGGTGTCGGAATGGGCCGAAATTTAACAGGTTGATTGGAAACGGCCCGCGAAATTGGACTCGGGGCACAGACTCGGGATCACGGGATTTTAGTCAAATTCCTTCGTTTGGGCCTCTGACTAATTTATTTTCTTATTAATTATGTCAGGTTAAAGAAGTGCTAGACAGAAAATTAACAAAGTAAAATCGTACCAGGGCAATTTTTTCATTTTTCGTGATGGTGTCGGAATGGGCCGAAATTTGGTAGGTTGATTGGAAACGGCCCGCGAAATTAGACTAGAGGAACATACCCGGGATC
>NW_019234556.1:0-2343 GCF_002742605.1 Olea europaea var. sylvestris
TTTCGAGGTTTTGATGCACTAACCTTCATATTTCCTGCTCTTTTACCAAATTTGGCAGTCAAGACTCCCAATGAATCAATGATCCCAACAGGGACTGGTTCAGGCCTACCAATTTCAGCAAAGGCTTCCTTAATACGAACACAATCAAATCTTCGTATGTTGTGACCTGCCCAAATTCTACCATTCAAAATGCTGAAAATCTTGTCCGATACTTCCTCAAATGACGGCGCATTAGCAACTGTGTTGCGTGTTATTCCATCATATCGGGCAGACCTCAACGCGACAGCAGATAAGTCCCGAGGCCTAATGAGCGTGCAATAGCTCTCGAGCTCCACGAGTTTCCGAGGACAAACTATGATGGCACCGAACTCCAATATGCTGAATTTCTGTCCAGTTCTGTTCGGCACCGTAGTCTCTAAATCAAAGAACACAATCTCCGTGACCTTTCCATTATTCAAACTCGAACTTGAACTTTCCATTTTCGTTTAATTCTGTCTTATTTTGTGAATGTAGATTATCGTACGATTGGGATGTATGTCCATATGGTGGTATTTATAAATTGAGGAAGAAAGGAATGCATGGGAAGAACAGGAATATTCTTACACAATATCTTGAGTTACAAGTTAAATTTAGTTTAGGTGTTTGTACAAAGATGTCCTTACCTTCTTGATGATGTCCTGGTTAAAAGTAATCCCAGGTAGACAGACAAATATTTGATGTTAGAATAATCACAAATTGGGTTTACGTCTCAACGTTGAATCGCCTAGAATATTAAACTATTAAAATAAAACTCATTTTCTATATACAATATGCATTGGATGCATGCAAATTTTCGTATATAGTGACTAAAAAATTTACTTTTGCCTGTTATGATACTATGTTGAATCAACTCGTTTAAAAACTTAAATTCTTGGGAAAAAAATAATTAAATTTAGCTTTCAATATAGGGAATTCAAGTTGAAAAAAAAAGGGAAAAACAAAAGGTTTTTCCTCAAAAGTTGAAATATGTTAGTTAGTACATTCCAAGCAAAGAAAGGTTATTCTATTCTCTGTTCAGTTGTCTTACGTTAAGGAATACCATAACAAAGAAAGTGGGGCACGCATGCAAACATGGCAATATTGCACACGTTAACTCATTTTGACTTTCAACATGGATAATAATCTTCTTCTTCTGTTATTTCTTATTTTTATTTTATTCTTAATTCTAGCTTTGTTTCTTAATTTGGACAACCATAATTTTTCCGAGAGCACGTGCTAAAAAAAAATAAAAATCATATTTGTAATTTTATTGGATTTATATTCTCACAATGAGTCATTACAAATAGGAAAATGTTGAAGTGCCCGAATTTTGATGACCGAATGGATGACTGACCCTTACATGGAGCGTGGACCCCGCGTGAATAAAATAATGCCGGACCCCCAAGGTGTGAGTGTTCGGTCATCCCGCATGTCAATCATTATGCTTGTGTAGCATGGTCCTTATAAATATCAGTAGTCAAATATTATAATTATGTAATATCAAAGACGTTCATAAAAACATAGTATGATATATATATCAAAGCTGAATTGTACTCGACAAGAAATTTCTTATTTTATGAAGATATAATTTTAGATCGCTTGGTCAATCAATTTGTAACACACTAAGTCGAGGAATGGCAAAGTGTCCTGACCCGCTCTATTTGGGAGCTAGAATTGCCCAATTAGCCAGGGAATCGGGAAGCATGGACACGATTTTATATTTTTGAATTTAAATCATAATTGAAAAAATAAAATTAAAATAAAGTAGAAAAATAAATTAATTTTGCCCCCGTCTGACCCTCATTTTTTGGAAATGAAAATGTGTGTAATATATCTTTTTTTCTAAAAAAAATGAGTGGTTGAAAAAGAAGGAAAATTTTTCGATTTACGTTAAGGAATACCATAACAAAGAAAATGGGGCACCCATTGTAGAAACCAAAAGACGAGTAAAAATTAAATTTTTGAAGTGATAGCTTGGTTTTGGATTATTCATTAACTATCCGAAAATGAATTGAAAAACTTCTTGCAGACATCAAATATCCAACTGAAAGTCTAGTTGTGAAGTTCTAATTACAATAAAAAAACATGTCTCTTGAACCAATTTTGGAACCTTAAATTTTAAGGCCTTCCCAACTTCAAACTGGAATTGCTGGCCTGACTGAGGTTAGAGCTTTCTTAATTCTGTCTACTGCATCCTTCAGAGTCGAAAGGGATGCTGCATATGATATGCGGATGCAGCTGTCTTCGCCAAAAGCATCCCCCGGGACAAGAGCGACCTGTGAACAAAACATAATTAGTATAACAATCGATATTGATGAAATTTTT
>NW_019234557.1:0-2343 GCF_002742605.1 Olea europaea var. sylvestris
ACATCGGAGCTTCGTAAGAGTACTAGAAAAAGTATGCCTAAATGTCATTTTGAGATTGAATGGCAAGTTTTCCTAGTATCTCCTGAAAATGGTTAAGAACCAAGTTCAGGACAAGAAGCTCTATCATGTCCTGCAAAGAAAAAATGGAAGAATGTAATGGAAGAAGAGATGAAGTCTAGGAAATCAAATCAGGTCTGGGGCTTGGTTGATCTTCCATCTGGTCGAAAAGCCAATGGGAACAAATGGACTCTCAAAATAAAGCGAAGAGCTGATGGGACTATAGAGAGGTATAAGGCTCACTTGGTGGCAAAAGGTTATACTTAATAGGAGGGTATAGATTATGAAGAGACATTTTTGCCAGTAGTGTTCGCCTACTCTTAGCTATCATGGCATGTTTAGATTTAGAATTACATCAAATAGACGTGAAGACTG
The DNA here is from genome assembly GCF_002742605.1 of Olea europaea var. sylvestris. NCBI lineage: Eukaryota > Viridiplantae > Streptophyta > Magnoliopsida > Lamiales > Oleaceae > Olea > Olea europaea. The sequence goes on from NW_019234557.1 coordinate 433, forward strand.
CATTTCTCAATGGAGAATTGGATGAAAAAATCCACATGCAACAACCAGTATGTTTTATTAAAACAGAACACGAGAATAAAGTTTGTAAATTGAACAGATCAATTTATGGCCTAAAGCAGTCTTCTAGACAGTGGTACTTGAGATTTGAAAGAGCAATTATCTCGTATAATTTTGTTATGATGGATGAAGATCACTGTATTTATTTGAAAAGGTCCAACAAGAAATTCGTAATTTTATCTTTTTACATAGATGATATCTTGTTGGCTGGGAATGATAAGGAGAATATTAAAACCATTAAGAAATGGTTGTCCTCAAATTTTGAAATGGAGTACATGGGAAAAGCAAATTACCAATTAGGTATTAAAATCCATAGAGATTGTTCAAAAAAGCTTCTTGCTATGTCACAAGAGTCATATATAAAGAAAATTCTTGAACGTTTCAAAATGAAAAATTGCAATCCCATTGACACTCTTGTATCAAAAGGCGAAACTATAAGTCTTTGCGTGTGTCATAAAACTCTCGAGGAAAAAGAAGAAATGTCCAGAGTTCCATATTCCAGTGTGGTTGGGAGCTTAATGTAGCTATGATGTGTACTCGCTCCGACATCTGTTATGTTGTAGGTCTGGTCAGAAGGTATCAATCCAATCCTGGAAGAGAGCATTGGAAAGCTGTTAAAAAGATATTGAGATACCTGAAGGGTACTGCTAATTACTTCCTGTGCTATTAAGGAAATGACTTCTGTTTAAAAGGATACACAGATGCTGATTAGGATGGATACCTTTATGAGCACAAATCAACTTCGTGATATGTATTCTTGCTTAATAATGAGGCTATCTCTTGGAGTAGCAAGAAAGAGACATGTATTTCCTTGTCCACAATGGAAGCAAATTCGTAGCAAGTGTTTCAGCAATACAAGAATCTGTTTGGTTAAGGAGATTCTTACAGCACCTAAGAGTCATTAGTGGTAATGTAGGACCCATATTGATCTATTGTGATAGTCAGGCTGCTATTGCATACACTAAGGATCTTAAGTATCACAGTAGAACCAAACATATTGATACAATATATAATTTTGTAAGACATCATATGCAAGAAGGAAGTAAGTTTGTAGTATATTTCAACTCACCAAATGATAGCTGATCCACTTACAAAACCTATCCCTAGAGATTTTATTATGACACGTGCTAAATCTCTGGGATTGTGTAGAATTTGAATTGTATACTATGTAAACCTTTTCATATATGTCCATTAATGAGCGATGTTTTTGAGTACACATGTTAATAGTAATCCTTTATTGTGATTTTTAGATTGCCATTGCATATGCACACATAAAGTATGTCAAACAGGTTGAGATTGGTTTACTCACACGAACAATTGCCTCAAACACTTTGAGGTGTTCTGAGATGAGACACGGTGATCATATTGTGTACATGATCCAGTCGCCTTGATGAGATATCAAGATGAGATTACAATAAGTAATCGGTATGGATTTATTTTTTTTGCTATCCATTAGACCTATTTTTACAGCCAGATCGAGTTCTCGATTTGAGATTACCTAGAGAAATAAATATGAGGAAAATTCAAGTTAGATATCGAGGAATATTTGAACTATGATCTATACGATGTATTTAATTTGCAAGATTTGACATACTCCCTAAGAAAGGGAGAAAACATCGTACACGTGTTTCATACCACGTGTGCTTTAACTACCAATGAGAAATGAAAGAATTGATCCCTACTTCTTCACTGTGTAAGTCTCTGAGGCACATTTGACCTAGCTTATTTATACCCTTATGACTTTTAACTGTTTCTCAGAATTTTATTTCAGTGTTGCTACTTTAGCATGTTACCAATAACTATGATTGATTCGATTTGATGGGACATGTCTAAGAAAGTAGCTGACTTGAAATG
>NW_019234558.1:0-2343 GCF_002742605.1 Olea europaea var. sylvestris
TTTCAACTATTTCTGGTCCTAAAACTCTCTTCTCTCCGACTTCATCCCAATGAATAGGGGATCTACATCTTCTACCATAGAGACTTTCGTATGGTGCCATTCCAATAGTTGCTTAGAAACTGTTACTATAAGCGAACTCTACTAGAGGTAAGTATGACTCCCAATTACCTCCTGGATCTAAAACACATGTTCTTAGCATGTCTTCCAAAGTTTGGATGGTCCTTTCAGACTGACCATCGGACTGAGGGTGATATGTTGTACTAAAGTTCAGTTTCGTTCCCATAACTCCTTGTAGACTTTTCCAAAATTTGGACGTGAACCTTGGGTCTCTATCAGACACAATGGATACAGGTACACCGTGTAATCTCACAACCTCTTTAATGTACAACTGTGTCAATTGGTCTAAACTGAATGTCATTTTCACTGGAAGAAAATGAGCTGACTTCGTTAGTCGATCCACTACTACCCATATAGCATTATTTTTTCTTGCTGACTTCGGGAATCTAACCACAAAGTTCATTGTGATATTTTCCCATTTCCATTCAGGTATATCTAGTGGATTTAACAATCCAGCTGGTTTTTGGTGTTTTGCCTTAACCTATTGACATATCATGCACTTCTGCACGTATAGCCCTATACTTCTTTTCATATTTCTCCACCAAAATGTATCTCGAAGATCTCGATACATTTTCGTACCACCGAGATGTGCGGTGTACCGGGTGGAATAAGCTTCTTTTAATATCTCGTTTCTCAAGGCTTCATCCTTAGGCACGCAAATTCTTCCTCTAAATATCAGTGTCTGATCCTCAGTTATTCCAAAGTCCTTTTTCTTATCGGTACCAACTTCATTCTTAATCTTCTGCAAAAATGAGTCTTTATTTTGTGCTTCTATAATTCGATCTCTAAGAGTAGGTCGAATTATTAAAGCTGCTAGACGAGTAGTGACTTGTCCGGGTGTGGTAACCACTTCGATCCGCAACTTTTCCAAGTCCTTGACTAACTCCACTTGAGAGGTGGGTAGTGACGTCAATCGTCCCATTGATTTTCTACTTAGAGCGTCGGCCACAATATTAGCCTTACCCAGATGGTAGTGAATAGTGCAGTCGTAATCGTTCACCAATTCCAACCATCGTCTTTGTCGCATATTCAATTCCTTCTGTGTGAAGAAATACTTGAGACTTTTGTGATCTGTGTAGATATCACACTTCCGTCCATACAAGTAGTGTCGCCATATTTTCAAAGCGTGTACTACCGCTGCAAGTTCTAAATCATGCGTCGGGTAGTTCTGCTCATGTTTCTTCAATTATCTTGAAGCATAGGCTATCACTTTTCCATTCTGCATTAGTACACATCCCAATCTCGCTTGGATACGTCGCTGTATATAATAAACTCTTCCGTACCTTCAGGTATTGTTAATACAAGTACTAATATCAACTTCTGTTTAAGTTCTTGGAAACTTTATTCGCATTTTTCCGTCCATTGGAATTTTACTCACTTCCTTGTAAGCTGCGTCATTGGTCCAGCTATTTTGGAGAATCCTTCTATAAATCTCCTATAATATCCAGCCAATCCTAGAAAACTCCGTACTTCGCCAGCATTTGTTGGTACTTTCCAGTTGGTTACTGCTTATACTTTTACTGGATCTACTTCAATCCCTTGGGCAATAACTACATGTCCAAGAAATCCAACTCGTTCAAGCCAAAACTCGCACTTCTTGAATTTGGCATACAGCTTCTCCTTGCGTAATACCTCTAAGGCTATTCTCAAGTGCTCTTCATGTTGTTCCTTACTCTTGGAATATATCAGAATGTCATCGATGAAGACTATGACAAACTTATCCAAGTATTGATGAAACACTCGATTCATCAGGTCCATGAACAGTGCAAGTGCATTGGTTAGCCCAAACAGCATCACCGTAAACTCGTAGTGTCCATATCGAGTTCTAAAAGCTGTTTTAGGTATATCCTTTGTCTCTACTTTCAGTTGATGGTTTAAGATCGTAAGTCGATCCTGGAAAATACCTTAGCTCCTGTCAGTTGATCTAATAGATCCTCGGGAATGGGTACTTATTCTTGATGGTTAATCGATGCACATCCTCATGCTTCCATCTTTCTTCTTTACAAACAATACCGGCGCACCCCATAGAGATACGCTTGGTCGTATGAAGCCCATATCTAGGAGTTCTTACAAATGCTTCTTTAATTCTTGTATTTTCTTTGAGGCCAATTGGTATGGGGCCTTAGATACTGGTGCCGCCCCGAGAATTAGGTCTATGGTGAATTCTACTTGTCTATCGGGTGGAATACCAGATAGATCTTCTGGAAACACATCTACGAATTCCCG
>NW_019234559.1:0-2343 GCF_002742605.1 Olea europaea var. sylvestris
GTAATTGGATAGTCATAGGAGGAGAGGGAACAACTGAAGTATTGGGAGCCAGAGTACCAGTATCTGCAGAACTATCAATGGAACCGTGTAAGAGTAATGATCTCAAGTGTGAGTAGATGTGTTTGGAACAAGATATGGGACAATTTCAGTATCAACAACAACTGGATCAATGTGAATGAGATCAGACTTGGTCATATCATGAGAACTAGCAAGAATAGTGAAGAAAGGTACATGTTCAAGGAAAATGACATGATGAGAAACATATAATTGACAAATTGGATCAAAACAACGATATCCTTTTTGCCCTGCACCATAACCCAAAAAGACACATATAACAGATCTAGAGGATAATTTACTACGCTCCACATGAGGTTGAAGGACAAAATAGGTAGAACCAAAGGCACGTAAGGAAGAATAATCAGGAGCATATCCATACAACTTCTCAAAAGGGGACAAGCCCGAATTATGTGATGTTGGGATCTTATTAATCAAATAAGCAGCAGTAAGAGTTGCTTCTCCCCAGATTTCACTAGGGATAGAAGTAGAGAGTAAAAGAGAGCGGGCTGTCTCAACAAGATGTCTATGTTTCCTTTCGACGATACTATTTTGTTCGGGAGTATCTGTACAGGCGCATTGGTGAATGGTTCCATTAGAAGCAAGCAAATCAGAAAAAGGCATTAGAAGTATATTCTCCACCCAAACCACATGGAAAGTATTTGATAATAGCAAAGTGTTGAGTTTTCACAAGTGCTCTAAATGTACTAAAAATTTTAAAGAAGTCAGAGCAATGTCTCATAAGAAAAACCCAACAGTAACTAGTGTAATCATCAATACATGAAACATAATATCGTGAACCCCCTTTAGTGGTAACAGGGGAAGGTCCCCATACATCAGAATGAACAAGATCAAATGGGGCAACAGAAAGAGAAATACTTTTATTGATTGGTAACGCGAAAAATTTTGCTAATTTTCATCCACTACAATCAGAAATATCATCTGCTTTCAAATTTCCTAATGCTCCTGTCGAAACGAAGAACTTTAAACGGGATGCCGAAACATGATCAAGACGAGAATGCCATAAATAAAAGATAGAAGATAAATGACTCAAACGAAAAGATGACAAATCAACACTAGAAGCTGCAATTTCTGGTGCTTTAAGTTTATCCAAAACATAGAGTCTCCCTTGCCTATGGCCGATCCCAATCAGTTTCTGAGACTGCGGATCCTGCACGTACCAAGTAGAAGAAGAAAAAGAAACTAAATATCTAGATTCATATAATTGGCTAACAGAAACATGATTCAAAGTTAGGCTAGGAATATGGTAGACGTTATTGAGAGATAAACAATGCGTATCAATGGAACCAACACTTGCTATAGGCATATGTGTTCCATCAGTAGTAACAACCTACTCAAAAGACTTGGGAGATAATGAAACAAACGTTGATAAATTAGGTGACATATGATGGGAAGCCCCAGAATCTAAGACCCATAAAGAGGATGATATACCTAAAGAACTAGCAGATGACAAACCTATTGAAGAGGCAGACATTGCATGTGAAGGTGTTGCATTTGACTGTGATGCCAGAAACTTCTGAAACTGCTCAAACATTAGTGGATCTACTGATGGTGCAACAACTGCAGTGTTAGGTTGAGGTGGTTGGTTTCCAAATTTCAATGGAGGAAGAACTTGTTGTTGATATTGTTGTTGGGGTCGATGTTGTTGCTGTCGTTGTTGAGGTTGCTGCTGTGTAGCTCTATTCAACAATAGAGGACATTGTCCCTTTAGTGACCTTTCTGCTTGCAGAAATGACATTCATCATGTCTAATATTTGAAGGCAACCTACTTTGATTATTGGCATGTGACCTCTGAGGTGCTGCGAATACAGATGGAGTAGTAGATACTGGAACAGTCCCCTAGTCTGTGTGAGATTTAAGACGTATCTTCTCAGCCAACAATTCACTAACCATAAAGTCAACAGAAGGAAGAGGGCTACGATGCAAGATTGTCCCACGAAGTCCCTCAAAATCATCACGTAGAGCCATCAAAAATTGAACCAATCGTTGTTCTTCTCGTCGGGGAATATGAGGTTCAAATGCTTGTAATTTTGCAGATTCTATGAGTGCCAATTGATCCCATAAATCTGTCATAGCAGAATAAAATTCCTGAATACTCATACTTTTCTGTTGAAGAGCGCAAATATCTGTCTCTAATTGATACTGTTTTTCAAAATTGGACTGCGTGTACGGTCTAGATAAGTGCTCCCAAACATCCTTAGCAATATCATACTTAGCCAATTGTGTGCCTATCGACTGGACAACAGAATTATTAATCCAAGTAATAAT
>NW_019234560.1:0-2343 GCF_002742605.1 Olea europaea var. sylvestris
AGTTGAGTGACAGTGATATTGAAGGTGAGGTAAGTTGATTGTTCTTTAAATGGACTTTGAATATAAATAGTTAAATACATCATTTATCTAACTAATAATCACTTTTATAGTCATCAATTTTTAAGGAGCCTCATATAGACATTCTAGAAGACAATGGCAGAACTTGAAGATCTACAACATGCATGAAGTGTTTCATTTTGTGATGTTTGTTAGTTTGTTTGCATGCTATGATGTAATTTATCCTTTCTGCTTTTATGAGTAATGCTATTGTATAATATAACATGATGAAGTATTTTGGATCTAATCTTTATTTTATGTTTAGGGGTTTTATTAGTATAGAACTGTCATAATCAAACACCCATATTAAACAATGAATTAAAAAAGGGGGTAATAAACGGAGCAGGGACCCTACCCCCGCCCTCGATCGGCCCCACCTTTAGCGGGTAACGGGACGGGTATGGGGTGGGGGTGGGTTGCCATCCCTACTTCCTGCCGTCTTCTGGTGGCCTTTGTTTTTCTTTTTCTTTTTTCCTTTCTTTTTCTTTTCTTCATTTTTCTCTTTTATTTTCTTTTCTTTTCCTTGACATTTTGGGAGTAAAATCAAAAGCACAAGGAGAAGACATTTACGGATTTGGAGAAATATTTGAGAAAATCAAGGCCAAGCTTCATAAAGGTTTTTATCTATAACTTTGCATTTTCTCAATTATTTTATCATATTTGAAATGTATTGTATAATATATTCTCCTTTTGATCATTTATATAATATGGGCTAATTTATTGTGTTGGAATTTATGGTATTAGTTTAACCTAGTTTTAATTGATTTAATTATTTGTCCTTTAATGTTAAGTTATTTAATTTCGTGTGCTTTTACCATTGTTATTATTGCATTTTCATTGTGTTCGAGAGAAGATTGTGCACTTTACACCAAATAATAGGTTTGTTCGTTTAGAGGATAAAGATATACCCCTAACCTCAGGTAATCCTTTGAGTTATTTTCACAAATACCTAATGCAATTTTTTGGTTTTAATTGACCCGGAGATATGTTAGGTTAAACCAATCAATTAGGATTAATTTCGTTCGAGAGAGGTAATTAACTAAAATTGGGAAATTAGATCTAATATCATAAATGAGTAGCTTGTTAATTAGCTTGTGGAAAAATTAATTAGGCAACAGTTAAGCAAAACCATGAGTCTCAATCACATTTTCTTCCGAAATTTTCAAGATTTTTATATTTTCTTATTTCATAGGTTTTTAGTAAATTTTCTTATTTCAAAATCATAGTTTCAATTGTGTGTGTTTATTTTTATTGTTAGAATAAATTATTTAAAGTTATGCAATCAAAAGGATACATTCCTCGAGGAATCGATAACCTGGACTCAAAAGGTCTACTTTATTACTTACGACATGCAATTTTAACGAACATTAACAAATTAAAGGAAATTTTACTTGCGTTAAGCAGGAAAAATTGCCCTATATCGTCTCGGGTACAGCGTGTTTTTCGTAAGCCTTCCATGAAAAATAAAATAAAATAAAAATCTGGAGATCACGGTTGCACAATCTCTGAAGGCATTTAAGATTCTCAGCAAATCTTTAAGAAATAAAAATTGCTTCATTAAAAGAATTTGCAACTCGACATGAAAATAAGAACACCGTTTTTTTCCAACTTGAGGCAATCCAAGTTCAGCTGTGAGAGTTATGAAGAATCAAGGTTGCAAACATCGTTCTACTCGAATGTTATGTTTCTTGGTTCTACAATTAAGATTCCTAGTTGCATTCTAAAACTCGTTGTAACACCTAAAACGTAAAATGATTGTATCCTTCTTTTACAGTAAATCATTTTACGCTTGGCGTGATGCCCGTAAATGTTCTCCTTGAAGGTTTACTACTTACATGTTCTCCTTAAAGGTTTACTACGCTGTAGCGCATGTTCACCACTTGATATTGTATCCTTCTTTTACAGTAAATCATTTTACGCTTGGCGTGATGCCCGTAAATGTTCTCCTTGAAGGTTTACTACTTACATCACGCCCTCAAATGTTCTCCTTGAAGAATTACTACTTACATGTTCTCCTTCAAGGTTTACTACGCTGTAGCGCATGTTCACCACTTGATATTCTTTACTGCTATATTTTCGTTACAGTTGGTAGTTAACCAGTAGTTCATTAGCAACACAACCATTCCGTTGAGCTGTGATACGATAGTGAAATCTGAACAATTATTTATCACAGGCTAAAATAAAATTTTCCTGCACCTCAAACATTCAATATTATAGGCAAGTCATCACGTTCCCCAAGTCAACTAATTATAGACAAATATCCTTTAATACGTGCAATCAGAAAGC
>NW_019234561.1:0-2343 GCF_002742605.1 Olea europaea var. sylvestris
TTTTGATTCCTATCAACCCGTCAAATTTTAGCCATTTTCGACGAATTTTCGAAAAATGACGAAATTCACCTGGCGCGATTTTTGTTCCAGATCAACCTGTCAAATTTGAGCCCATTCCGACACCGTCGCGAAAAATGAAAAATTGCCCCCGGCGCGATTTTTGTTTCCGATCAACCAGTCAAATTTCAGCCCATTCTGACACAGTCGCGAAAAATGACTAAATTGCCCCCTTCGCGGTTTTTGTTTCCGATCAACCAGTCAAATTTCAGCCCATTCTGACACAGTCGCGAAAAATGACTAAATTGCCCCCTTCGCGGTTTTTGTTTCCGATCAACCAGTCAAATTTCAGCCCATTCTGACACAGTCGCGAAAAATGACTAAATTGCCCCCTTCGCGGTTTTTGTTTCCGATCAACCAGTCAAATTTCAGCCCATTCTGACACAGTCGCGAAAAATGACTAAATTGCCCCCTTCGCGGTTTTTGTTTCCGATCAACCAGTCAAATTTTAGCCCATTCCGGCACAGTCGAGAAAAATGACGAAATTGTCCCCGGCGCAATTTTTATTTCCAATCAACCTGCCAAATTTCAGTCCATTCCGACACAGTCACGAAAAATGACGAAATTGCCCCCATCGCGATTTTTTATTTCCGATCAACCTGTCAAATTTTAGACCATTACGACACAGTCGCGAAAAATGACGAAATTGCCCCCATGCGATTCTTGTTTTCGATCAACCTGTCAAATTTGAGCCCATTCCAACACTGTCGTGAAAAATGACGAAATTGCCCCTGAAGCTGTTTTTGTTTCCGATCAACAGTCAAATTTTAGCCCTTTCCGACACAGCCGAGAAAAATGACCAAATTGTCCCCGGCACGATTTTTAATTCCGATCAACCAGTCAAATTTGAGCCCATTCTGACACAGTCGTGAAAAATTACGAAATTGCCCCTGAAGCGGTTTTTGTTTCCGATCAACAGTCAAATTTTAGCTCTTTTCGACACTGTCGAGAAAAATGACGAAATTGTCCCCGGCGCGATTTTTATTTCCGATTAACCAGTTAAATTTCAGCCCATTCTAACACAATCGCGAAAAATGACGAAATTGCCCCCGGCGCAGTTTTTTGTTTCCGATCAACCAGTCAAATTTTAGCCCATTCCGACACAATCGAGAAAAATGACGAAATTGTCCCCGGCGCGGTTTTTATTTCCGATCAACCAGTCAAATTTCAGCTCATTCCGACACAGTCGCGAAAAATGACGAAATTGCCCCCATTACGATTTTTGTTTCCGATCAACCCGTCAAATTTTAGCCAATTTCGACGCAAATGCGAAAAATGACGAAATTCACCCGGCGAGATTTTTGTTCCCGATCATCCTGTCAAATTTGAGCCCATTTCGACGCCGTCGCGAAAAATGACCAAATTCACCCGGCGCGATTTTTGTTGCCGATCAACCTGTCAAATTTGAGCCCATTTCGACGCCGTCGCGAAAAATGACCAAATTCACCCGGCGCGATTTTTGTTGCCGATCAACCTGTCAAATTTGAGCCCATTTCGACGCCGTCGCGAAAAATGACCAAATTCACCCGGCGCGATTTTTGTTGCCGATCAACCTGTCAAATTTGAGCCCATTTCGACGCCGTCGCGAAAAATGACCAAATTCACCCGGCGCGATTTTTGTTGCCGATCAACCTGTCAAATTTGAGCCCATTTCGACGCCGTCGCGAAAAATGACCAAATTCACCCGGCGCGATTTTTGTTGCCGATCAACCTGTCAAATTTGAGCCCATTCCGACACAGTCGCGAAAAATGACGAAATTCCCCAGGTGCGATTTTTTATTTCCGATCAACCTGTCAAATTTTAGCCCATTCCGACACAGTCTGGAAAAATAACGAAATTGCCCCCGGCGCGGTATTTGTTTCTGATAAACCAGTCAAATTTTGGCCCACTCCGACACAGTCGAGAAAAATGACGAAATTGTCCCCGGCGCGATTTTTATTTCCAAACAACCTGCCAAATTTCAAACCATTCCGACACAGCCGCGAAAAATGACGGAATTGCCCCCAACGCGATTTTTATTTCCGATCAACCAGTCAAATTTCAGCCCATTCCGACACAGTCGCGAAAAATGACGAATTTCCCCCCGCGCGATTTTTGCTTCCGATCAACCCGTCAAATTTTAGCCAATTCCGACGGAGTTACGAAAAACGACGAAATTCACCCTGCGCGGTTTTTGTTCCTGATCAACCTGTCAAATTTGAGCCCATTCCGACACAGTCGTGAAAAATGACGAAATTGCCCCCATTGCGATTCCTGTTTCCGATCAACCTGTCAAATTTGAGCCC
>NW_019234562.1:0-2342 GCF_002742605.1 Olea europaea var. sylvestris
AGGATATTCCCATTTAGTCAATTATGCTTGAAGATAAATCCGTACCTCATCAAATTATGAAAGAAAAATCAATAAAAGTGAACTATAATTTCCACGTAAAATTAATAAATGTAAGTCAACATTGTTTTACATATAATTCTTTGACCCAACATAAATTAGGTTTGAGATAAAGAAAAGGCTAAAATTTATCATCGTTAGACTTCTTTGACGAGAGGGAGAGAGAGAGCAATTAACATGTTTGAGATATGTGCTCTTAAGCATTTAGTTCTTCCCAACAAAAAGATTAACAATGTAATTAAAGGTTAACAATATAAATGGTCAATTCCTTAAAAAACGGATTCATCAAAAAGTTGTACCAAAAACCATATCAACGTTGCTCCAAGAATCCAATTAAGCGGATTGTTTGGAAGAGCTTTTGATAAAAATAAAACATATATTTATAAAAGATAATGAATTGTACGATTGAAAAGTTAATTAATGTTAAGAATTTCATGAAGCCTTAGTTTAATACCAATTAAAATCTAGATTTTAATTCAAGTTAATGTCCATAACTATTTTTAACTATATATTTTATGAGTCCTCCGAATTTTCAACCACATATTAAATTAACTTTTATTAATCTATTAAAAATCTTATTTTAATCCCTATCAAACAAAAGCTAAATATGTTGTTAAATTAATGGTTGATTTTGACCTTAACTTTTCAATGACTTTTTAAGTTATCCCAACAAACACTAAATTACATCATCCACATGGATTGCAATTCCACATGGAGTGTCTTCGTAAAACCATAACTAGTACTTTTTACTACAACAAGCTAATTCTATATATTTTTTCTAAAATATAGTGATGCATCTATACAAGTTTGGGGATGTGCATTGATGCAGCATTGAAAAGTGATTGCCTATGCATCGAGGCAGTTGAAGCAACACGTATAATTAATTTACACATGATCTAAAACTTGAAACAGTGGTTCATGCATTAAAGATATGGAGTCATTACTTATATGGAGGGAAGTGCAACATTTATGCGGATCATACGAGTCGCAAATATTTCTTTGCACAGAAAGAATGGACTATGAAACAGAGGCATGGTCGGAGCTAGTAAAGGATTATGATTATATATTCATTACCATTTGGGTAAGGATGATGTTGTCAATGCTCTAAGGAGAGAGTCGATGACACTATTGACATTACCTACTATTTAGATGAAGTTGATCAAAACTTAGAAAATTTGTTAATCAAAGTGGTTACCAAGCTAGATCAAGTCATCACTCATTTAGTAACTTTGATGGTTCACCTACTCTCAAATCAGATCATAGAAGTACTTGGTAAAGATCCATTCGTCCAGAAGATCATGAACAAGTTGTACCGATAGGAGAAATGATTTTGAAATAGATTCAGATTAACACCGATGTTCAAAGGAAGAATGTGCACTTAAGGATGAAATATGAGGAAGGAGATATTGAAAAAGGTTCATTTCACCCCGCATGTTACACATCCCTGTGGTATGAAAATATATCGAGATCTTCGAGATACATTTTAGTAGAGAAATATGAAAAGAAGTATAAGCCTATTTGTGAAAAATACATACTATGCCAACAATTAAAGAAAAACATCAGAGATTGGTAGGGTCGTTACATCCATTGAACATATTTGAGTGGAAAGTATGGTTATTTTAAGTTATTGTAGCGCTATAGATGATTTAATTAAAATCAATTAAAATACTAAGAGCATTTGGTGTGGATTAAAATTAAACATTTTAATAGATTGTGATAGAAATTTTTGAAATGTGTGATTGAAAAATTATGAAACTCATGAAAAATGTGGTTAATATTTTGATTGTTTGACTTTAACTTAGATTAAAATCAGATTTTAACCCAAACTAAATAGGCTCTAAAATGGGCCCATTCCACCCCATAAATCTTGGAACCATGCTAAAGTGACATAATGGTTGACACAATGATTGATATAATGTCATGTGACGTTCTATCATTAAACCGTTCAAAACATAGTCACATTTTCCATCCAATCACAAAATGCCACTCTGCTGTCTAACATTTTGTAGAATTTTTCGTTGAATGTGGCATCTTCCTAAATCTTACTAATCATATCCCCCGCCATCTCTCTCTCTCTCTCTCTCTCTCTCTCTCTCTCTCTCTCCAATTAATGATTTTAAACCTGTTATAAAATACATTTTAGTGCTTGCAGTTTCCCTCTACATTTTTTTTATTTTTTATTTTTTTGCAAACGATTTATTTTAGGGCTCTTAATTTACAGTCCTACATGATTTTTTCAATATGAAAGACAATATACTGTATGCAAATTTTATATCTAAGGAGTG
>NW_019234563.1:0-2342 GCF_002742605.1 Olea europaea var. sylvestris
AGACAGGCCAGGACGGCCAGAAACTGCAGTAGCATAGGTCTTTCGGCCCTGATTGAGCACTGTCTGGGCCTCATGTGGAAAAATCGACGATGGGATTGGGTCCGTAACAAAATTCCCCACATTCTGGTGAAGTGTCACCGGCGCGTGACCACCACGCGCCGGCCATTGACCGGCGGCGATTTTCCAATGGTGTCAGAAAATTATGATTTTTCATAGGAAGATGTGGAATTTCATGCTGATCATCACGGTATGTTCCGTTTCCCAAAATGAGTTCAGGATTGGCCGAAATCTGTGATTTTCCGAGTGACTGGCCGGAACTTGCGATCGCCGGTAAGGCCGCGTCCAATGTCGGAATTGGATGATTTTTTAGTCGAAGGTTCGCCTTTTCATGGGTAATCTGATGGTCAGGCGCGTGTCCCTGTTTGAGCTCTGTGGAAGGGTTAATTGAAAAATCAGTTTTCGGCCCCTCGGGATTCGATCTATCAATTTCGGGCGATTTGGACAAAATCTCTACCACCCCCAGGGTTTTCGGCCCTTCTGGAATCATTGGTGATGGTCCCATATCCAAATTCTGATCAGAAGTGGGTGTTTCGATGACCTTGGGATTCGCGCCATGATTTTTCAAACTCAGATCTATTGAGTTGAGGGATGAATCTGATATTGGTGTTATAGGAGATGTTTGGGTGGTTGTTGGTGATGATTTTCCACCACTTAGAGTGCTGCAATCCGGTGGTTTTGGTGGTGGATCAAGTTTGTTGGAGTTTTGAAAGTTTTCTCCCATTCTAGAGAGAAGATATCAATCAAGGTTATCTCTGGTTGAGGTTCTAAGCTCTCACGGTTTAGGGGTTAGGGGTTTAGGGTTTAGGGGTTAGGGATTTAGGGTTTAGGGTTTTGGGTTTTGGGGTTTAGGGTTTTGGGTTTTGGGGTTTAGGGTTTAGGGTTTAGGGTTTTTTTTTTAATAAAGACATCCACACATCCTTAATGACTTTTTAGGGTCCACCAAGGAAGGTCGATGGGGGTTAAGGGTTCCCCAACCATGTTTATTTCATAAAAATCAAGAGTACAGGAAAGGAGGGGGCATAAACCTGACCTCCAAAAAGCAACATTGCAACAAATGAAAAATTATAAATGAACAAAGTAAATGAGGAAGTACTACTCCCTTGTACAAGAAAAATGAAAAAATGATTGCCTAAACTACGAACCTCTAAAGCTGGGCAATCCATATCTGTCGATCTGCACCAATGCCCTAATTTGTCGGGGCAGGTCAAGTGGTCCATATTCTTGGTAATGCTGGTGATCCCAACCCTCTGAAGCAAGAGAATCTGCAACCTGGTTACCTTCTCTGTAGATATGAGAAACTGTGTCTCTGTCAAGGCGAATGACGTCTCTGATCTGTCTTAGAATACCCTGAATCGTCCATGGTCCTCCACCTTTGGTGATGCAGTGAATGGCCAGCATTGAATCTACCTCAATCCAAATAGTTGATATTCCAAGTCCTCTGGCCAATAGAAGCCCATCTAATATGGCTCTTAGCTCAGCCTCCAAAATGAAACATGGGCCATACGATGCTGAGAATGCCCTGATACAGTATCCTGCGTGGTCCCTAATGATGCCTCCACCACTTGCAAATCCATCTTTGACGCATCCATCAGTATTGATCTTGTAGGATCCAATAGGTGGAGTGAGCCAAACAACCATAATAGGTGGTGGTGGGAGAGGACGGGTCAAAGAAATTCCAAAAAAGGATGCAAGTGTCACATCTCCTCGCCAATGCTCAACTCGGAATAGTCCTCCCATATGAAGGAAGGAGATCATGCGGTAGACTCTCCAAATAATACGTCTGGCCACCATATGAATACCTCTATGCTTCACATCATTCCTCTCAGTCCATAGAAACCAAAATACCAATAGAGGAATGATAATACGAATGTGTCCACGACAAACATGTTGTCCAGAATACCGCCATCTCTGGAACCTCTGTCTGACCCCCTCTCCTGAAGTCATAGGTATCTGAAAGATGTCTCCAAAGTGCTGCCATACCTGGTCGGAGATGCTGCTGCTCGTGAAAATATGATTGATGGTCTCAATCTCGGAACAACACTGACAACGAGAAGCCAACTGACATCCAATTCTCCTCTGAATAACAACATCTACTGGTATGAGATCCTGCCATAGTCTCCAGCAGAAGAATGAAATAGTGACAGGCAAAATCGAGCTCCACAGCAGTCGATATGAGTCCTGAGGCTGGCGACCCGAATAGACTAGGTGCCATGCTGATTTGGTGGTAAAGTCACCATCCGAAGTAATTTTCCAAACAATTCGGTCCGTGGCATCTGCACATA
>NW_019234564.1:0-2342 GCF_002742605.1 Olea europaea var. sylvestris
CGACGCAGTCGCGAAAAATGACGAAATTACCCCCGGCGCGATTTTTGTTCCCGATCAACCTGTCAAATTTGAGCCCATTCCGATTCCGTCGCGAAAAATGACGAAATTGCCGTCGGCACGATTTTTGTTCCTGATCAACCTGTCAAATTTGAGCACATTCCGAATCGCGAAAAATGATGAAATTGCCCCCGGCGCGGTTTTTGTTTCCGGTCAACCTGTTAAATTTTAGCTCATTCCGCCAACTTTGTAAAAAATGACGAAATTGCCCCCGGCGCAGTTTTTGTTTCCGATCAACCAAGCAAATTTTAACCCATTCCGACACAGTCTCGAAAAATGACGAAATTGCCCCTGGCGCGATTTTTGTTTCCGATCAACCTGTCAAATTTGAGCCCATTCCGACACTATCGCGAAAAATGACGAAATTGCCCCCGGGGCGATTTTTGTTTCCGATCAACCGGTCAAATTTGAGCCCATTCCGACGAAGTCGCGAAAAATGACGAAATTACTTTCGGCGCGGTTTTTGTTCCCGATCAACCTGTCAAATTTGAGCCCATTCCAACACCATCGCGAAAAATGACGAAATTGCCTCCGGCGCGATTTTCGTTTCCGATCAACCTGTTAAATTTTAGCCCATTCCGACACCGTCGCGAAAAATGACGAAATCAACCCCCCCGCTCGATTTTTGTTTCCGATCAACCTGTCAAATTTTAGCCCATTCTGGAACTGTTGCGAAAAATGACGAAATTGCCCCTGGCGCGATTTGTTTTTTCTGATCAACCGGCCAAATTTTAGCCCACTCCGACACCGTCGCGAAAAATGACGAAATTGCCCTCGACGCGATTTTTGTTCCCGATAAACCTGTCAAATTTGAGCCCATTCCGACACCATTGCAAAAAATAACGAAATTGCCCCTGGCGCGATTTTTGTTTCCAATCAACCGGTCAAATTTTAGCCCATTCCGATACCAACGCGAAAATTGAAGAAATTGCCCTCGGCGCGGTTTTTGTTTCCGAACAACCTGTCGAATTTTAGCCCATTCCGACGCAGTCGCGAAAAATGACGAAATAGCCCCGGCG
This sequence comes from Olea europaea var. sylvestris, assembly GCF_002742605.1. Taxonomy (NCBI): domain Eukaryota; kingdom Viridiplantae; phylum Streptophyta; class Magnoliopsida; order Lamiales; family Oleaceae; genus Olea; species Olea europaea. The sequence goes on from NW_019234564.1 coordinate 1,077, forward strand.
CGATTTTTGTTCCCGATCAACCCGTCAAATTTGAGCCCATTCCGACACCGTCGCGAAAAATGACGAAATTGCCTTCGGGGCGATTTTTGTTCCGGATCAACCTGTCAAATTTGAGCCCATTCCGAGACCATCGCGAAAAATGACGAAATTGCCGACGGCGCGATTTTTGTGTCCGAACAACCTGACGAATTTTAGCCCATTTCGACGCATTCGCGAAAAATGACGAAATTGCCCCGGCGCGATTTTTGTTCCCGATCAACCTGTCAAATTTGAGCCCATACCGACACCGTCGCGAAAAATGACGAAATTGACTTCGGGGCGATTTTTGTTCCCCGATCAACATGTCGAATTTGATCCCATTCCGACACCATCGCGAAAAATGATGAAATTGCCCCCGGCACAGTTTTTGTTTCCGATCAACCTGTCAAATTTTAGCCCATTCCGACACTGTCGCGAAAAATGACGTAATTGCCCCTGGCGGGGTTTTTGTTTCCGATCAACCTATCAAATTTTAGCCCATTCTGCCAAACTGCAAAAAATGACGCAATTGCCCTCGGCGCGGTTTTTGTTTCCGATCAACCAATCAAATTTTAGCCCATTCCGACACATTCGCGAAAAATGACGAAATTGCCCCCGGCGCGGTTTTTGTTCCCGATCAACGGGTCAAATTTGAGCCCACTCCGACACCGCCGCGAAAATTGACGAAATTGCCCCGGCGCGGTTTTTGTTTCCGATCAACCTGTCAAATTTGAGCCCATTCCGACACTGTCACGAAAAATGACGAAATTGCCCCTGGTCCGATTTTTTTTTCAGATCAACCGGTCAAATTTTTGCCCACTCCGACACCGTCGCGAAAAATGACGAAATTGCCCCCGGCGCAGTTTTTGTTTCCGATCAACCCGTCAAATTTTACCCAATTTCGACACAGTCGCGAAAAATGACGAAATTGCCCCCGGCGCGATTTTTTATCTGTCAAATTTGAGCCCGTTCCGTCACAGTTGCGAAAAATGACGAAATTGCCCCTGGCGCGATTTGTTTTTTCAGATCAACCGGTCAAATTTTAGCCCACTCCGACACCGTCGCGAAAAATGACGAAATCGCCCCCGGCGCGATTTTTGTTCCCGATAAACCCGTCAAATTTGAGCCCATTCCGATACCATTGCGAAAAATAACGAAATTGCAACTGGCGCGATTTTTGTTTCCAATCAACCGATGAAATTTTACCCCATTCCGATACCGTCGCGAAAATTGACGAAATTGCCCCCG
>NW_019234565.1:0-2342 GCF_002742605.1 Olea europaea var. sylvestris
CTCAATTCTTCGTCCGTCGACTCTCCAAGCGTTCTAAATATACAAGCGCTCATTCTTTCAAAAAATATCCGAATTCCCTCATATGTCACGACGAAGTTGTGAGTTCAATCCAAAACGGTCGCTACATTTTCAAAAAGAACTTATGGGTCCAAAACGGACACCGTGTGCAAAAGTTATGCTCAATTCCTCATACGCCGACAATCCAAGCGTTCCAAATATGCAAGTGCTCATTCTTTCGAAAAATGGCCGAAATCTCTCTTACATCAAGATGAAGTGGTGAGTTTAATCCAAAATGGTCGCTAAATTTCCAAAAAGTTCTTGTGGGTAGAAAACGGACACCGTGTGCAAAAAGTTACGCTCAATTCTTCGTCCGCAGACTCTCCAAGCGTCCTAAATATGCAAGTGCTCATTCTTTCGAAAAATGGCCAAAATCCCTCGTACATCACGATGAAGTTGTGTGTTCAATCCAAAACGATCGCTACATTTTCAAAAAGTACTTATGGGCCCAAAACGGACACCGTTTGCAAAAGTTACGCTCAATTCTTCGTACGTCGACAATCCAAGCGTTCCAAATATGCAAGTGCTCATTCTTTTGAAAAATCGCCAAAATCCCTCCTACGTCACAACAAAGTGGTGAGTTCAATCCAAAACGGTCGCTACATTTCCAAAAAGTTCTTATGGGCCCAAAACAGACACCGTGTGCAAAAGTTACGCTCAATTCTTCGTCCGCCGACTCTCTAAGCGTTCTTAATATACAAGCACTAATTCTTTCGAAAAATGGCCAAAATCCCTCATACATCACGATGAAGTGGTGAATTCAATCCAAAATGGTCGCTAAAATTCCAAAAAGTTCTTGTGGACCCAAAACGGACACAGTGTGCAAAAGTTACGCTCAATTCTTCGTACGCCGACAATCCAACCGTTCCGAAAATGCAAGTGTTCATTCTTTCGAAAAATGGCAAAAATCCCTCATACGTCACGACGAGGTGGTGAGTTCAAACCAAAACGGTCGTTACATTTCCAAAAAGTTCTTGTGGGCCCAAAATGGACACCGTATGCAAAAGTTACGCTCAATTCTTCGTACGCCGACAATCCTAGCGTTCCAAAAATGCAAGTGCTCATTCTTTCGAAAAATGGCCAAAATCCCTCATAGGTCATGACGAGGTGGTGAGTTCAATCCAAAACGGTCGTTACATTTCCAAAAAGTTCTTGTGGGCCCAAAACGGACACCATGTGCAAAAGTTACGCTCAATTCATCGTCCGTCGACTGTCCAAGCGTTCTAAATATGCAAGTGCTCATTCTTTCAAAAAATGGCCAAAATCTCTCGTATTTCACGATGAAGTTGTGAGTACAGTCCAAAACGGTCGCTACATTTCCAAAATGTGCTTATGGGCTCGAAAAGGACACCGTGTGCAAAAGTTACGCTCAATTCTTCGTACGCCGACAATCCAAGCGTTCCAAATATACAAGGGCTCATTCTTTTGAAAAATGGCCAAAATCCCTCATACATCATGATGAAGTGGTGAGTTCAATCCAAAACGGTCGCTACATTTCCAAAATGTTCTTGTGGGCCCAAAATGGACACCGTGTGCAAAAGTTACGCTCAATTCTTCGTCCCCCGACTCTCCAAGCGTTCTAAATATAAAAGTGCTCATTCTTTCAAAAAATCGCCAAAATCCCTCGTACGACACGACGAAGTGGTGAGTTCAATCCAAAACGGCCGCTACATTTCCAAAAATTACTTATGGGCCCAAAACTGACACCGTCTGCAAAAGTTACACTCAATTCTTCGAACGCCGACAATCCAAGCGTTCCAAATATGCAAGTGCTCATTCTTTCGAAAAATGGCCGAAATCCCTCTTACGTCAAGATGAAGTGGTGAGTTTAATCCAAAACGGTTGCTACATTTCCAAAAAGTCTTGTGGGCCCAAAACGGACACCGTGTGCAAAAGTTACGCTCAATTCTTCTTCCACAGACTCTCCAAGCGTCCTAAATATGCAAGTGCTCATTCTTTCAAAAAATGGCCAAAATCCCTCGTACATCACGATGAAGTTGTGTGTTCAATCCAAAACGATCGCCACATTTCCAAAAAGTACTTATGGGCCCAAAACGGACACCGTGTGCAAAAGTTACGCTCAATTCTTCGTCCACCGACACTCCAAGCGTTCTAAATATGCAAGTGCTCATTCTTTCAAAAAATGGGCGAAATCCCTCACACGTCACGACGAGGTGGTGAGTTCAATCCAAAACGGTCGTCACATTTTCAAAAAGTTCTTGTGGGCCCAAAATGGACACCGTGTACAAAAGTTACGCTCAATTCTTCGTCCACCGACACTCCAA
>NW_019234566.1:0-2342 GCF_002742605.1 Olea europaea var. sylvestris
CTCTACCAAAGAAAGCCAAATGGAAAGTTCTACATCATATTATCCCATTTAATACTTTTTTACCACCCAAAGTCAAACCGCATTCTCCTGGACGTAGACTTAAATCTAAAATAATATTTACTGAAGAGTATCCACGATCGCAAAGGAGTAGTAGATACAGCGTAACAGGGCATACTCATCAATTTTGTAGAAGTCAAATTCTCCTACATAGCAATTTGAAAAATTTATAATCTCTATTGTATTTATAGTAATTTATTTGTTGCATAATTATTGTTATCATTAAATGTCAAATGATCTTCAGTATCTTTGAGCCCGATTGCGTAACATTTTCATAGCCAGGTCAATATGCTATAGCAGAAAACACTAATAAAAAAAGAGAGAGATTCATTTAATTAAATCAGCCCATTACGTAAACATAATAAATAATAATGAAAATACTCTTATATCGTCGGTGAGTAAAGCTAACTTCATCATTACATTTTCAAATCACTTTCTAGCATTCGGTATCGTCTTATCCCCTATCATGTATCTATCTCTAAAAAAGAAAAAAAATATTACAACAAGCATAGACGAGTTAGTGTATTTTAGCAACATCATAAATTACTTACCCGAATTTAAGGAATTTTGAACCATTCATTGAATGCTTTCTACCTAATAGGGTCAATCTCGTAGAAGAGATTGGGAAATGTCCCGTCCACAAATGTCATTCTCTTTGGCTCAGTTTTGAAGGAAAAATGGTGTAATGTGATGGCAATCTTAGCCTCTTGTCAACCACTAGCTTTGTCATGTCCATAGCACACTTTGTACCATTTCATCACCTTCAACACCCATTCCACATGAAAATGACATCCTTCATCATGTTGGACATACTCTTCTCCTTCTCTATCACCTCTGGTACTCCCTCTTTCACATCATCTACCATTCCAACGGTCATAGGTCCATTGCTCCCTCTGCCCCAGGTGCCATAAGACCCTCCATCCGACCCTCTATCTTAAGCACCATCTCATATTCTATTAGCTAGACAATCGCTGACTCCATCACCATCGGGCCTATGCCATTGGTCCCAGAACCTGTGATCTTTTTTCACACCCTTCATCTTGGGCATCGTTACATAATCTGTTGTCTCGATGGTCAGTGGGTCATCACCATCGACGTTATCTCCCGGCCCCACTGATGGACACCTTCCAACGTTTGGACCTTCCCCTTCATAGTTACAAAAATGATTTAAATGCAACATTCGATGGCCATGATGAATCATCATGCCCTATGGGACACTCTCTTCTAGTGCCTCTACCATCCTCTCTGTCTTAAGCATATATAATCCCTCTGGTACTCGTATCATCGATCTTTCTGCCATTCCCTTACAGGTCTACTACAATACCTTGTAGCGCCGCGACATCATTATGAAGGTCTCCTAAATCGGCTCGTGACTTTTTGACATCGTGTCATAACTCTACTACTTCACCCCTAATGTCCCGTTGTAATGCCCCTATCATCTCTTATAGCGATCCTATCTTCTCTCTGATAACCTTAGTTAGAGTACAAAAAAATCAACAAAATAATAACTTTGTCTGGGTGCAAGAGATTCATGGGAAAAGTGTCTAGATTTGGGAGAAATCTCCTTCGTAAAGGTGATCTTATTGATGGAAGTGATCTCCTTAGTAAAGGTGATCGTCGTTTTACTGGACGATGCTCATACACAAATAAGAACATTAGCATTTAATAACTTGATGAAAATGTTACATCACAAAATGGTAATCAAAAAATTATATTCAATTATCATACCCGACGATAAGCATTTTTATGCACTTATTTAACTCACAAACATGACTAAGTTATACGTAAAGTGTTTGAATTATGGCTTAAATTCATTTAATCCGTATATTGTAGGTATATTGGTGGACATGGTGGAATTCAAGAGAAAAATGAGTGAAAAGGACCAAAATGAAGAAAAGGTGAAAGTTCAGGGATCAAAATACAAATATTCAAAAGATGACCGGAAGAGCAATCAAAGATTTGATCAAGCTAAGTACCAATTGGAGTTTAATATTTGTCGCTGTAATGAGAAGAAGAAAGAAACGAGGCCAAAGTGGAAGAGTGGAAAGTTCAAGGACTAAAATGATCATCTCAAAAAAATAGGCCTCTATACGACCGCAAGAGATTATTCTATGCGGTTGCGAGCATGGCTACCGAAGCTAAAAAGGCCAAAAATTTTATAACTATGTGGTTGCATAGGTAAAATTCAAAGATCGACACTGTAGTCTCCTATTCACGTTAAAACTCTTTTGGAACTTGATGGGGACACGATATAAAAGCCTAGACTCGTCAGAATTAGGGTCAGA
>NW_019234567.1:0-2342 GCF_002742605.1 Olea europaea var. sylvestris
CCCGGCGCGATTTTTGTTTCCAATCACTGAGCCAAATTTTAGCCCATTCCGACACCGTCGCGAAAAATGACGAAATTGCCCCCAGCGTAATTTTTGTTTCCGATCAACCTGCCAAATCTGAGCCCATTCCGACACCGTCGCGAAAAATGACGAAATTGCCCCCGGCGCGATTTTTGTTTTCGATCAATCTGTCAAATTTGAGCCCTTTTCGACACCGTCGTGAAAAATGACGAAATTGCCCCTTGCCCCCGGCGCGATTTTTGTTTCCGATCAATGAGTCAAATTTCAGCCCATTCCGACACCGTCGCGAAAAATGACGAAACTGCCCCCGGAGCAATTTTTGTTTCCGATCAACCTGCCAAATTTCAGCCCATTCTGACACCATCGAGAAAGAACGACGAAATTGCCCCCGGCGCGATTTTTGTTTCCGATCAACCTGTCAAATTTGAGCCCATTCCGACGCCGTCGCGAAAAAAAACGAAATTGCCCCACGGGCGATTTTTGTTTCCGATCAACCTGCCAAATTTCGGCCCATTCCGACACCGTCGCGAAACATTACGAAATTGACCCCGTCGCTATTTTTGTTTTCGATCAATCTGTCAAATTTCAGCCCATTCGGACGCCGTCGCGAAAAAATGACGAAATTGCCCCCGGCTAGATTTTTGTTTCCGATCAACCTGCCAAATTTCAGCCCATTCTGACACCATCGAGAAAGAACGACGAAATTGCCCCCGACGCGATTTTTGTTTCCGATCAATCTGTCAAATTTCAGCCCATTCGGACGCCGTCGCGAAAAAATGATGAAATTGCCCCCAGCTAGATTTTTGTTTCCGATCAACCTGCCAAATTTCAGCCCATTCTGACACCATCGAGAAAGAACGACGAAATTGCCCCCGACGCGATTTTTGTTTCCGATCAATCTCTCAAATTTCATCCCATTCCAACACCGTCGCGAAAAATGATGAAATTGCCCCGGCGCGATTTTTGTTTCCGATCAACCTGCCAAATTTCAGCCCATTCTGACACCATCGAGAAAGAACGACGAAATTGCCCCCGACGCGATTTTTGTTTCCGATCAATCTCTCAAATTTCATCCCATTCCAACACCGTCGCGAAAAATGATGAAATTGCCCCGGCGCGATTTTTGTTTCCGATCAACCTGCCAAATTTTAGCCCATTCCGACACCGTCGCGAAAAATTACGAAATTGCCCCCGGCGCAATTTTTGTTTCCGATCAACCTGGCAAATTTGAGCCCATTCCGACATCGTCGCGAAAAATGAAGAAATTGCCCCCGGCGCGATTTTTGTTTTCGATCAATCTGTCAAATTTCAGCCCTTTTCGACACCGTCGCGAAAAATGACGAAATTGCCCCCGGCGTGATTTTTGTTTCCGATCAGTGAGCCAAATTTTAGCCCATTCCGACACCGTCGCGAAAAAAGACGAAATTGCCCCCGGCAAGATTTTTGTTTCCGATCAATCTGTCAAATTTGAGCCCATTCCGACGCCGTCGCGAAAAAAAGACGAAATTGCCCCCGGTGCGATTTTTGTTTGCGATCAAACTGCCAAATTTCAGCCCATTACGACACCGTCGAGAAAAATGACGAAATTGCCCCCGACGCGATTTTTGTTTCCGATCAATCTCTCAAATTTCATCCCATTCCGACACTGTCGCGAAAAATGTCGAAATTGCCCTCGGCGCGATTTTTGTTTCCGACGAATGAGTCAAATTTCAGCCCATTCCGACACCGTCGCGAAAAATGACGAAATTGCCCTCGGCGCGATTTTTGTCTCCAATCAATGAGTCAAATTTGGGCTCATTACGACACCGTCGCGAAAAATGACGAAATTGTCCCCGACGCGATTTTTGTTTCCGATCAATCTATCAAATTTCAGCCCATTCCGACACCGTCGCGAAAAATGACGAAATTGACCCCGGCGCGATTTTTGTTTCCGATCAATCTGTCAAATTTCAGCCCATTCTGACACCATCGAGAAAAAATGACGAAATTGCCCCCGACGCGATTTTTGTTTCCGATCAACCTGCCAAATTTCAGCCCATTTCGACACCGTCGAGAAAAATGACGAAATTGCCCCCGACGCGATTTTTGTTTCCGATCAATCTCTCAAATTTCATCCCATTCGGACACTGCCGCGAAAAATAACGAAATTACCACGGCGCGATTTTTGTTTCCGATCAACCTGCTAAATTTTAGCCCATTCCGACACCGTCGCGAAAAATGACGAAATTGCCCCGGCGTGATTTTTGTTTCCGATCAATCTGTCAAATTTGAGCCCATTCCGACGCCGTCGCGAAAAAAAGATGAAATTGCCCCCGGCGCGA
>NW_019234568.1:0-2342 GCF_002742605.1 Olea europaea var. sylvestris
TGTCGGAATGGGCTCAAATTTGACAGGTTGATCGGGAACAAAAACCGCGCAGGGGGCAGTTTCGTCATTTTTCACGACGGTGTAGGAATGGGCTAAAATTTGACAGGTTGATCAGAAACAAAAACCGCGCCGGGGGCAATTTCGTCATTTTTCGCAACGGTGTCGGAATGGGCTAAAATTTGACAGGTTGATCGGAACCAAAAACGACGTCGGGCCAATTTCGTCATTTTTTGCAATGGTGTCGCAATGGGCTCAACTTTGACAGGTTGATCGGGAACAAAAATCGCGCCGGGGGCAATTTCGTCATTTTTTACGTCGGTGCCGGAATGGGCTCAAATTTGACTTGTTGACCGGGAACGAAAATCCCGCCGGGGGCAATTTCGTCATTTTTTGCGATGGGGTTGGAATGGGCTCAACTTTGACAGGTTGATCGGGAACAAAAATCGCGCCGGGGGCAATTTCGTCATTTTTTACGTCGGTGCCGGAATGGGCTCAAATTTGACTTGTTGACCGGGAACGAAAATCCCGCCGGGGGCAATTTCGTCATTTTTTGCGATGGGGTTGGAATGGGCTCAACTTTGACAGGTTGATCGGGAACAAAAATCGCGCCGGGGGCAATTTCGTCATTTTTTACGTCGGTGCCGGAATGGGCTCAAATTTGACTTGTTGACCGGGAACGAAAATCCCGCCGGGGGCAATTTCGTCATTTTTTGCGATGGGGTTGGAATGGGCTCAACTTTGACAGGTTGATCGGGAACAAAAATCGCGCCGGGGACAATTTCGTCATTTTTTACATCGGTGCCGGAATGGGCTCAAATTTGACTGGCTGATCGGAAACGAAAATCCCGCCGGGGGTAATTTCGTCATGTTTTGCGATGGTGTCGGAATGGGCTCAAATTTGACAGGTCGATCGGGAACAAAAACCGCGCAGGGGGCAGTTTCGTCATTTTTCACGACGGTGTCGGAATGGGCTAAAATTTGACAGGTTGATCGGAACCAAAAACGACGTCGGGCCAATTTCGTCATTTTTTGCAATGGTGTCGGAATGGGCTCAACTTTGACAGGTTGATCGGGAACAAAAACCGCGCCGGGTCAATTTCGTAATTTTTCGCGACGGTGTCGGAATGGGCTGAAATTTGGCAGGTTGATCGGAAATAAAAATCGCGCCGCGGGCAATTTCGTCATTTTTCACGACTGTGTCGGAATTGGCTAAAACTTGATTGGTTGATCGAAAATAAAAATCGAGCCAATGGCAATTTCATCATTTTTCGCGACTGTGTCGGAATGGGCTTAAATTTGGCAGGTTGATCGGAAACAAAAACGGCGTCGGGCCAATTTCGTCATTTTTTGCAATGGTGTCGGAATGGGCTCAACTTTGACAGGTTGATCGGGAACAAAAACCGCGCCGGGGGCAATTTCGTAATTTTTCGCGACGGTGTCGGAATGGGCTAAAATTTGACAGATTGATCGAAAACAAAAACCACACCTGCGGCAATTTCGTCATTTTTCGCGACTGTGTCGGAATGGGCTGAAATTTGGCAGGTTGATTGGAAATAAAAATCGCCCTGCGGGCAATTTCGTCATTTTTCACGACTGTGTCGGAATTGGCTAAAATTTGACTGGTTGATAGGAAATAAAAACCGCGCCAAGGGCAATTTCATCATTTTTCGCGACTGTGTCGGAATGGGCTTAAATTTGACAGGTTGATCGGAAACAAAAACCCCGCCAGGCCAATTTCGTCATTTTTTTGCAATGGTGGCGGAATGGGCTCAATTTTGACAGGTTGATCGGGAACAAAAATCGCGCCGGGGGCAATTTCGTCATTTTTTACGTCGGTGCCGGAATGGGCTCAAATTTGACTTGTTGATCGGGAACGAAAATCCCGCCGGGGGCAATTTCGTCATTTTTTGCGATGGGGTTGGAATGGGCTCAACTTTGACAGGTTGATCGGGAACAAAAATCGCGCCGGGGGCAATTTCGTCATTTTTTGCGATGGGGTTGGAATGGGCTCAACTTTGACAGGTTGATCGGGAACAAAAATCGCGCCGGGGGCAATTTCGTCATTTTTTACGTCGGTGCCGGAATGGGCTCAAATTTGACTGGCTGATCGGAAACGAAAATCCCGCCGGGGGTAATTTCGTCATGTTTTGCGATGGTGTCGGAATGGGCTCAAATTTGACAGGATGATCGGGAACAAAAACCGCGCAGGGGCAGTTTCGTCATTTTTCACGACGGTGTCGGAATGGGCTAAAATTTGATAGGTTGATCGGAACCAAAAACGACGTCGGGCCAATTTCGTCATTTTTTGCAATGGTGTCGGAATGGGCTCAACTTTGACAGGT
>NW_019234569.1:0-2342 GCF_002742605.1 Olea europaea var. sylvestris
ACAAAATTCGACTCAGAACACAAACCTGAGATCACGGGATTTTAGGCAAACTCCTTTGTTTGGGCCTCGGAATAATTAACTTTTGCATTAATTATGTCAGGTTGAAAAAGTGCTGGACAAAAAATTGACAAAGAAAAACCGTACTAGAGGTAATTTTGTCATTTGTCGTGACGGTGTTGAAATGGATCAAAATTTGGAAAGTTGATTAGAAACGGCCCGCAAAATTGGACTCGGGAAATAGACCCGAGATCACGGGATTTTACCCAAATTCCTTCGTTTGGGCCTCCGAATAATTAATTTCCTTATTAATTATTTCAGGTTGAAGAAGTGCTGGACAGAAAATTAACAAAGAAAAACCGCACCAGGGGCAATTTTCTCATTTGTTACGATGTGTCGGAATGGGCCGAAATTTGACAGGTTGATTGGAAACTGCCTGCGAAATTGGACTCGGGGTACAGACCCGGGATCACGAGATTTTAGCCCAATTCCTTTGTTTGGGCCTCCGAATAACTAATTTTCGTATTAATTATGTCAAGTTCAAAAAGTGCTGGACAGAAAATTAACAAAGAAAAATCGCACTAGGGGCAATTTTGTCATTTGTCGCGACGGTGTCGGAACCGGCCGAAATTTGGCAGGTTGATTGGAAATGGCCCTTGAAATTGGACTCGGAGCACAAACCCGGGATCATGGGATTTTAGCTAAATTCTTTCATTTGGGCCTCTGAATAATTAATTTCCGTATTCATTATGTCAGGTTGAAGAAGTGTTGGACAGAGAATTAACAAAGAAAACCCGTACAATGGGCAATTTTGTCATTTGTCGCGACGGTGTCAGAATGAGCCGAAATTTGGCAGGTTGATTGGTAATGGCCCGCGAAATTGGACTCGGGGCACAGACCCAGGATCACGGGATTTTAGCCAATTTCCTTCGTTTGGGTCTCCGAATACTTAATTTCCTTATTAATTATATCAGTTTGAAGAAGTGCTGGACAGAAAATTTACAAATAAAAATGCAACCAGGGCAATTTTTTCGTTTGTCGCGATTGTGTCGGAATGGGCCGAAATTTAGCAGGTTGATTGGAAATGGCCCGCGAAATTGGACTCGAGGAATAGACCCGGAATCACGAGATTTTAGCCAAACACCTTCGTTTGGGCCTCCGAATAATTAATTTCCGTATTAGTTATATCAGGTTGAAGAATTGCTGGACAGAAAATTAACAAAGAAAGACTGCATCAGGGGCAATTTTGTCATTTGTCATGATGGTGTCAGAATGGGCTGAAATTTGGCAGGTTGATTGGGAATGGCCCACAAAATTGGACTCGGGGCACAGACCCGGATCACGGGATTTTAGCTAAGTTCCTTCATTTGGGTCTCCGAATAATTAATTTTCCTATTAATTAGTCAGTTTGAAGAAGTGCTAGACTAAAAATTAACAAAGAAAACCGCACTCGGGGCAATTTTGTCATTTGTCGTGATGGTGTCGGAATGGGCCGAAATTTGGCAGGTTGATTGGGAACGGCCCACGAAATTGGACTATGGGAACAGACCCGCGATCATAGGATTTTAGCCAAACTCCTTCGTTTGGGCCTCCAAATAATTAATTTCCGTATTTATTACGTCAGGTTGAAGAAGTGCTGGACAGAAAATTAACAAAGAAAAACCGCACTAGGGGCAATTTTGTCGTTTGTCGCGACGGTGTCGGAATGGGCCAAAATTTGGCAAGTCGATTGGAAACGGCCCTTGAAATTGGACTCCGGGCACAGACCTGGGATTACGGGATTTTAGTCAACTTCCTTCGTTTGGGCCTCCAAATATTTAATTTCCTTATTAATTATGTCTGGTCGAAGAAGAGTTGGTCAGAAAATTAACAATGTAAAATCGTATCGGGGGCAATTTTGTCATTTCTCGCGATGGTGTCGGAATGGGCCGAAATTCGGCAAGTTGATTGGAAATGGACCACGAAATATGACTCCGAGCACAAACTCGGGATCATGGGATTTTAGTCAAATTCCTTCGTTTGGGCCTCGAAATAATTATTTTCTTTACTAATTATGTTAGTTTGAAGAAGTGCTGGACAGAAAATTAACAAAGAAAAATCGCACCAGGGGCAATTTTGTCATTTGTCACGATGGTATCGAAATGGGTCGAAACTTGGCAGTTTGATTGGAAACGGCCCGCGAATTTGTACTTGGGACACAGACCCGGGATCACGAGATTTCAGCCAAACTACTTCATTTAGGCCTCCAAATAATTAATTTTTGTATTAATTATGTCAGGTTGAAGAAGTGCTGGACAGAAAATTAACAAAGAAAAACTGCACCAGGGGCAATTTTGTCATTTGTC
>NW_019234570.1:0-2342 GCF_002742605.1 Olea europaea var. sylvestris
AAGTTATCATGAAATAAAAACCACTTTTCATTGGCCCAATTCCAATCGAATTAGACTAGCAATTTGTCAAAAATGATCAAACCCAAAGTTATCATGAAATCAAAAATAACTTTTCATTGGCTCGATTCCAATCGAATTAGACTAGTATTTCGCCAAAAAGAACAAAACTGAAGCTATCATGAAATCAAAAGCCACTTTTCATTGGCTCGATTCAATCTAATAAGACTACCAATTCGCCAAAAATGATCAAACCTGAAGTTATCATGAAATCTAAAACCACTTTTCGTTGGCTCGATTCCAACCGAATTAGACTAGCAATTTTTCGAAAACGATCAAACCCAAAGTTATCATGAAATTGAAAGCCACTTTTCATTGGCTCGATTCCAATCGAATTGGACTAGCAATTCGTCGAAAATGATCAAACCCGAAGTTATCATGAAATCAAAAACCACTTTTCATTGGCTCGATTCCAATCGAATTAGACTAGCAATTTGCCAAAGACGAACAAAGCCGATGTTATCTTGAAATTGAAAACCACTTTTCAATTGCTTGATTCCAATCGAATTAGACTAGCAATTTCCCATAGACGAATAAACCCAATGTTAGCATTAAATCGAAAGCTACTTTTCATTGGCTCGATTCTAATCGAATTAGACTAGCAATTCGTCAAAAACAAACAAACTCGAAGTTATCATGAAATCAAAACCACTTTTCATTAGCTCGATTTCAATTGACTTAGACTAGCAATTTGCCAAAGACAAACAAACCCAATGTTATCATGAAATTGAAAACCACTTTTCATTGGCTCGATTCTAATCGACTTAGACTAGCGATTCGCCAAAAATGAACAAACCGGAAGTTATCATGAAATCAAAACCATTTTTTATTGGCTCGATTCCAATCGAATTGGACTAGCAATTTGCCGAAAATGATCAAGCCCGAAGTTATCAAGAAATCAAAAACAACTTTTCATTGGCTCGATTCCAATTGAATTAGACTAGTATTTCGCCAAAAACGAACAAAACTAAAGTTATCATGAAATAAAAAACTACTTTTCATTGGCTCGATTCCGATCAAATTAGACTAGCAATTTGTTAAAAATGAACAGACCCGATGTTATCTTGAAATCAAAAATCACTTTTCATTGGCTCGATTCCAATCGAATTAGACTAGCATTTCTTCAAATACGAACAAACACGAAGTTATCATGAAATCGAAAGCCACTTTTCATTGGCTCGATTCCAATCGAATTTGACTGGCAATTCGCCAAAAACGAACAGACCCGAAGTTATCGTGAAATCAAAAACCACTTTTCATTGGTTCGATTCTAATCGAACAAGACTAGCATTTCTCTAAAAACGAACAAACCCGAAGTTATCATGAAATCGAAAGCCACTTTTCATTCTCTCAATTCCAATCGAATTAGACTAGCAATTAGCCAAAAATGATCAAACCCGAAGTTATCATGAAACCGAAAGCCACTTTTCATTGGCTCGATTCCAATCGAATTAGACTAGCAATTTACTAAAGATGAACAAACCCGATATTATCATGAAATCAAAAACCACTTTTCATTGGATCGATTCCAATCGAATTAGACTAGCAATTTGTCAAAAACGAACAAACCCGATGTTATCTTGAAATCAAAAACCACTTTTCATTGGCTCGATTCCAATCGAATTAGACTAGCATTTCTCCAAATACGAACAAACCCGAAGTTAACATGAAAGTGAAAGCTACTTTTCATTGGCTCGATTCCAATCGAATTAACTGGCAATTTGCTAAAAACGAACAAACCCGAAGTTATCGTGAAATCAAAAACCACTTTTCATTGGTTAGAATCCTATCGAATTAGACTACCGTTTCTCCAGAAACGAACAAACCCGAAGTTATCATGAAATAGAAAGCCACTTTTAAGTGGCTCGATTCCAATCTAATTAGACTAGCAATTCGCCAAAAATGAACAAACCCAGAGTTATCATGAAATTAAAAACCACTTTTCATTGGCTCGATTTCAATCGAATTGGACTAGCAATCTGCCGAAAATGATCAAACCCGAAGTTACCATGAAATCGAAAATCACTTTTCGTTGGCTCGATTCCAACCGAATTAGACTAGCAATTTTTCGAAAACGATCAAATCTGATGTTATCATGAATCGAAAGCCACTTTTCAATGGCTCGATTCCAATCTAATTAGACTAGCAATTCGTCAAAAATGATCAAACCTGAAGTTATCAGGAAATCAAAAACCACTTTTCATCGGCTCAATTCCAATTGAATTAGACTAGCAATTAGCCGAAAATGAACAAACCCAAAGTTATCACATAATCAAAAACCACTT
>NW_019234571.1:0-2341 GCF_002742605.1 Olea europaea var. sylvestris
TTGTCGACGTTCGAAGAATTGAGCGTAACTTTTGCACACGGTGTCCATTTTGGGCCCATAAGTACTTTTTGGAAATGTAGCGAACGTTTTAGATTGAACTCACAACTTTGTCGTGACGTATGAGGGATTTCGGCTATTTTTTGAAGGAATGAGCACTTGTATATTTCGAAAGCTTGAAGAGTCGGTGTAAGAAGAATTGACCGTAACTTTTGCACACGTTGTCCGTTTTGGGCCCATAAGTACTTTTTGGAAATGTAGTGACCATTTTGGATTGAACTCACCACTTCGTCGTGACGTATGAGCGATTTCTGCCATTTTTTGAAGGAATAAGCACTTGCATATTTTGAACGCTTGGATTGTCTGGGTTCGAAGAATTGAGCGTAACTTTTGCACACAGTGTCCGTTTTGGGCCCATAAGTACTTTTTGGAAATGTAGCGACTGTTTTGGATTGAACTCACCACTTCGTCGTGATGTATGAGGGATTTCGGCCATTTTTGAAAGAATGAGCAGTTGCATATTTCGAACGCTTGGAGGGTCGGCGTAAGAAGAATTGAGCGTAACTTTTGCACACGTTATCCATTTTGGGCCCATAAGTACTTTTTGGAAATGTAGCGACTGTTTTGGATTGAACTCACCACTTCGTCGTAATGTATGAGGGATTTCGGCCATTTTTGAAAGAATGAGCAGTTGCATATTTCGAACGCTTGGAGGGTCGGCGTAAGAAGAATTGAGCGTAACTTTTGCACACGTTATCCATTTTGGGCCCATAAGTACTTTTTGGAAATTTAGCGACCGTTTTGGATTAAACTCACCACTTTGTCGTGACGTATGAGGGATTTCAGCGATTTTTCAAAAGAATGAACACTTGCTTATTTGGAACGCTTGGATTGTCAGTGTTCGATGAATTGAGCATAACTTCTGCACAAGATGTCCGTTTTGGGCCCATAAGTACTTCTCAGATTTGTAGCGACCGTTTTGGACTTAACTCACGACTTCGTCCTGACGTATGAGAGATTTTGGCCATTTTTCGAAAGAATGAGTACTTGCATATTTGGAACTCTTGGGTTGTCGGCGTTCGATGAATGGAGCGTAACTTTTGCACACGGTGTCCGTTTTGGGCCCATAAGTACTTTTTGGAAATGCAGCGACCGTTTTGGATTGAACTCACCACTTGTCGTGACGTATGAGAGATTTCAGCAATTTTTCAAAAGAATGAGCACTTGCATATTTGGAACGCTTGGATTGTCGGCGTTCGATGAATTGAGCGTAACTTTTGCACACGGTGTCCGTTTCGGGCCCATAAGTACTTTTCAGATATGTAGCGACCGTTTTGGACTTAACTCACGACTTCGCCGTGACGTATGAGAGATTTTGGCCATTTTTTGAAAGAATGAGCACTTGCATATTTGGAACTCTTGGGTTGTCGACGTTCGATGAATTGAGCATAACTTTTGCACACGGTGTCCGTTTTGGGCCCATAAGTACTTTTTGGAAATGTAGCGACCGTTATGGATTGAACTCACCACTTCGTCGTGACGTATCAGGGATTTCGGCCATTTTTCAAAAGAATGAGCACTTGCATATTTGGAACGCTTGGATTGTCGGCGTTCGATGAATTGAGCGTAACTTTTGCACACGATGTCCGTTTTGGGCCCATAAGTACTTTATGGAAATGTAGCGACCGTTTTGGATTGAACTCACCACTTCGTCGTGACGTATGAGGGATTTCATTGATTTCTCAAAAGAATGAGCACTTGCATATTTGAAACGCTTGGATTGTCGGCGGTCGATGAATTTAGCGTAACTTTTGCACACGGTGTCCATTTTTGGCCCATAAGTACTTTTCAGATATGTAGCGACCGTTTTGGACTTAACTCACGGCTTCGTCGTGATGTATGAGAGATTTTGGCCATTTTTCGAAAGAATGAGCACTTGCATATTTGGAACTCTTGGGTTGTCGGCGTTCGATGAATTGAGCGTAACTTTTGCACACGGTCTCCGTTTTGGGCCCATAATAACTTTTTGGAAATGTAGCGACCGTTTCGGATTGCACTCACGACTTCGTCGTGACGTATGAAAGATTTCGACCGTTTTTCGAAAGAATGAGCACTTTCATTTTGGAACTCTTGGGTTGTCGACGTTCGATGAATTGGGCGTAACTTTTCCACA
This sequence comes from Olea europaea var. sylvestris, assembly GCF_002742605.1. Taxonomy (NCBI): domain Eukaryota; kingdom Viridiplantae; phylum Streptophyta; class Magnoliopsida; order Lamiales; family Oleaceae; genus Olea; species Olea europaea. The sequence continues at coordinate 2,171 of NW_019234571.1, forward strand.
CGGTGTCCGTTTTGGGCCCATAAGTACTTTTTGAAAATGTAGCGACCGTTTTGGATTGAACTCACGACTTTGTCGTGACGTGTGAGGGATTTTGGCCATTTTTCGAAAGAATGAGCACTTGCATATTTGGAACTCTTGGGTTGTCGGTGTTCGATGAATTGAGCGTAACTT
>NW_019234572.1:0-2341 GCF_002742605.1 Olea europaea var. sylvestris
TAATCCCGTTTGCACTTCATTGGGGGGCGAAATCTGTCTTAAGGAGATTTGCTTACTTTATTGGCATACCTCGCTTCATTTACCGTCTATTTTTCTGCTTATTTTATTTCTTCTTTTGATTGCGTTAGTCCAATTTCCGACAACAATCTGAATTGTAAAATAGATAGAATCCATCATTTTGTCTTTGTACTGCAACAAAATGAAAGATTTGGAATTATGGGAGGCATAAAGTGAATGTTGACATAAACAAAAAAATAAAAATAAAATAAAAAAGAAAAAAAAAGTTTCGAAATTGATGCTGCAATTTTTCTCACTAAAACATATGTTTCACGCACCCATACGGTGGGATACAGATAAAACAAGGGACAGACAGATAAAAAAAAAAAAAATAATAATAATAATAATAAATAAATAAAAAGAAAAAGACAAGATGCCAGAAAGAGAACAAAGGAAAATCTACAAAAGCAAAAGATAAAGGAGACAAAAGTGGAGTGGAACCTTGCCCAAAAAAGATTAGGTTCGGTTAAAGGATTAATTTTACCGATTAATTATCAAAATATAAATTAATATTTAAAGAGTTTGAGTTGCCTTTTAAAAAATGTTTTTAAGATGGAATTTCAAGTCTTAGTATGATATTAGAATTCATTAATTTTAAACGAGCAATTTAATCAGACTAAAAAGAAAAAATGAGCAGAAAAATTTCAAAATTGATATTGTCAAACCAGCCACTATCTCACAAGATATGTTGAGGGATAAATTCTACATATACTAATTATAAAATATAAACTCACATGTAGGAGTTTGAGCTACTTTTATTTAAAAGATTGATCTTTTCAGATAGAGTTCCAAATTGTAATAGATCATAATAAGAAAATAATCTTATTTGAGAAATTCAAATAACTGATAAAGCTGTAACAATGGAGTAAAATTTTTCACCCCATGGGAGGAAGCACTTGTCCAACACAATAAATAGATATGGAGATAAATTATGAAAGAAATTTTGAAGGATCAGTCTTGATGTACACAAGAATGTAGGTACTGCAAGAGTGACAACACCCTTATATAATATGTGCTATACAACCAGATTAACCCAATTTTGAAAGGGTTTTGAGTATTTTCTCGTACAATCATAATTGGTGTACATTTTATTTGACAGAATGTCATGACATTTTGTCATTTTACAATTCAAAAAAAAAAAAAAAGTTATCTTTTTATCCAATATATTTTTACAAATATTTTTTTTTCTATCAACAAATTGGTAGAAGTTAATATACCGTGTGGCAAAATCCTTTCTAGTAACGTGCCCTCATACATAAGTAACCAAATGGACCTATTTTTCTAACAAGGCAAAAAATCATACTAGCAACCTTCAGTCGCACAACTCCTAGAAAAAGTAAAAGTGTAATGATAAACGGACAGACATAAAGATAGGGAATAAAAAAAGGCTGATATATCAGCAAGTAACAAGTTATTGATTTTTTTTTTTTAAACTCTCCAATCATGCATCAACACACGTGCAACTTATTTTTAACCCCGTTTTTCACCCCCTTTTGTAGCAAAACTCGAAGTAAAATAATAGGAGCAGGACATGTAGCATGATGAGTTGTACATTTGTTTAATTATCAAATGGTCCGAATCAATAATTTAAAATGTTAAATAATTTCCGATAATTTCACCAGCTAGCACGTGGATATGGGCTGGCCTACATATTGTGGCACGTTCTCGGAGCAGGTTAAAAAACTGTGCAATCGTTGGAAATTAAAGGACGGTGATCAGTAAATAAAATTAATTCTTAGTTAAAAATGATTTATAAATAGTCAAATTTTAGTTCCAATTACACATTTTAATAGATTAAAAAATATTATGCAACATTGATCTCTGCTTATTTTTAAAATAAATCATTTATATGTATTCTACCCAAAGGGAGGCTATATTTTTTTTCCCTTTTTTTTTTTTCAAACAAAAATTTTAAATCTCTAATTAAATAAGAGATTTTAATTAAAAAATTAAAAGAATTTCAAACAGTCGCCGACCAGTATAAATTAATGTGGACAGCGAGAGCCACTCTCTCACAACAAAAAGCTCAGTGCACACAGATGATGTACATATCTGAAATCATGCGTTCCCAGCTGAAACGCAACCCTAAACCTATCTTCACTGTCATCTGCTTCTTGATCCTCTGCGGCCTTACCTCCGGTCGCTTCATTTCCGACAGTCCAGATTTTATCGCCGATGGTGTCCGAACACGCGCCTCCGGTGGTGTCCCGTCCTACCTCCGGCTGTACATGGCTGAGGAATCCTGCGAACAGACCTATGGGTTTATGCCGTGCACCACCACTGC
>NW_019234573.1:0-230 GCF_002742605.1 Olea europaea var. sylvestris
AGCTTGATGAGCTCCACATATCCCTTCGTGCACTTCAGCCATGATCGTCCTGGCTTCTTACAAACTTACACATTTTAGCAATATACCATTAGAACGTTTTTTAAACAACTCTTCATCTATCAGTGCATAGTTTAGCAAACGCAATTTCATTTTTCTACTATCTCTTTTATTAGGTTCTTTAAGGAACCTTTTAATCTCTACCCTCCAATCTATTGCATCTCCATCTTGTA
>NW_019234573.1:391-2341 GCF_002742605.1 Olea europaea var. sylvestris
TATATCCTATTAACGCATTGAAGTTCTACTTGGTCGAATTCTTATAATAACTCTTGGGCGATTTCATATTGACTCATGATGGAATCACTTTGGCATTTAAAATCACCAATCAGTTGGTGAATTACCAATTGAGAATCGCCTCTAATGTTTACATTTTTTACCCCCATATCTATCATTAGTTCTAGGTCCACGATTAAGGCTTCATATTCGGCCTGATTGTTGGTGCACATCCTCTCCAAAGTGAATGCGAACTTGTAGCAAATCCCTAAAGGATTTATCAATGCTACTCCTACTCCTGCACCTTTAGAGGTTTTAGACCCATCGAAATACAACACCTAAGGTTTTAGCTTGAACGAATTGATTTCTAATTCAATTTTTTCAGGCATGTCGAGGCATGGATGATATGCTAGAAAGTTAGCCAAAGCCTAATTTTTGACTGCCTTTTGGGATATGTATTGTATTTCGAATTCTGATAAAGCTAACGTCCAAAGACCTACCCTTTGGTGTAAAATAGGGCGAGAGAACATGTACTTAATCGAATTTACTCTAGAAATCAAATAAACGGTTACGGGCCGTAAATAAGCCCTTAATTTTGTACATGTAAAATACAATGCAAGACATAATTTTTCGATAGCAGAGTAATTACATTCACATTTTGTTAACCGTCTACTCAAATAGTAAATCGTCCTCTCTTCATCAAATTAGTCTTCTTGCGCGACCATTCCAACTATTGATTCTTTTTTAGCCGATACATACACTGTCATTGGTCGTCCTTGGATTGGTGACACCAACACTGGTGGACTTGATAAATATGTCTTCAGGCTTTCAAAAGCCTTTTGATGTTCTTCTTTTCAGACGAATTTGTCCTGATTTTTTAGCTTTAAAAGTGGCGAAAAGACTTTAGTTTGCCCTGTACAATTAGAAATAAAGTGTCTTAAAAAGTTTACTTGGCCTAGAAATCTTTGCAATTCTTTTTTGTTGCTAGATGGTCTGGCCTCTAGAATAGCCTTCGCTTTATTTTTATCAAGTTCAATTCCTCTTTTGTATACCAAGAAACCAAGAAAGTTTCCTGCATTAACGCCAATGCACATCTCAAGGGATTCAACTTTAGCTTATATTGCTTCATTCGCTCAAATGAACATCTTAATTGTTCGAAATGGTCCTCTTCTTTCATGAATTTGACCACTATATCATCTACATAGACTTCAATAAACTTGCCCATCATATCATGAAAAATTAAATTCATTGCCCTTTGATAAGTTGCTCCTGCATTTTTCAGGCCGAAAGGCATGACTACCCATTCGAAACATCCTAGAGACCCAGGGCATCTAAAGGCAGTTTTGTGTATGTCTTCCTCAGCTATATAAATTTGATTGTATCCTGAATACCCATCCATGAAAGAATACATGATGTGTCCGGCAGTTGAGTCTACTAAAGAATCTACCGTGGGCATTGGATACTCATCTTTGGGTGTGGCTATGTTTAAATTCCTAAAGTCTATACACACCCTTAATTTACCATTCTTTTTTAGTATTGGCACGATATTGAACAACCATTCGACATACCTGACTGTTCTAATAAAGCCTGCTTTTAATAATTGCTCTATCTCTTTCTTAATTTCAGGGAGTACATTAGGAGCAAAACATCTGGGAGGTTGCCTATGAGGTTTAAAATTAGGCTTAGTTGGTCATATATGTTCCACCAAGTCTTTATCTAAACCAGGCATTTGTTCATATTCCCAAGCAAAACAATCTTTATACTCCTTTAACAAGCGATTAATTTATCACTAACCTCTTGATCGAGCATCTGGCTAATGAATGTTGGACGATCTTCTCCTTCATTGTCAATATTTACTTTAATCAGAGGTCTTGTGCTTGAGCGTATCTAGGCTTGATGATCTGCATTACTTCATCGTCCAGCTCCCTTGTAAGCATTTCTTCTAAACAATCC
>NW_019234574.1:0-2341 GCF_002742605.1 Olea europaea var. sylvestris
GCTAAAATCCCGTGATCCCGGGTCTGTGCCTCGAGTCCAATTTTCCAGGCCGTTTCCAATCGGCCTGCCAAATTTCGGCCCATTCCGACACTGACGCGAAAAATGACAAAATTGCCTACGGTGCGGCTTTGCTTTGCTAATTTTCAGTCCAACACTTCTTCAACCTAGCATAATTAATAAGGAAATTAATTATTCAGAGGCCCAAACGAAGGAATTTGGCTAATATCCCGTGATCTCGGGTATGTGCCCGAAGTCCAATTTCGCGGGCCATTCCGAATCCACCTGCCGAATTTCAGCTCATTCCGACACCATCGCGAAATATGACATAATTGCCCCCAGTGCGGTTTTGCTTTGTGAATTTTCCGTCCAACACTTCTTCAGCCTGACATAATTAATAAGGAAATTAATTATTCAGAGGCCCAAATGAAGGAATTTAGCTAAAATCCCGTGATCTCGGGTCTGTGCCCCGAGTACAATTTCACGGGCCGTTTCCAATCAACCTGCCAAATTTCGGCCCATTCCGACATCGTTGCGGAAAATGACAAAATCGCCTCTGGGGCGGTTTTGCTTTGTTAATTTTCTGTCCAGCACAACTTCAACATGACATAATTAATAAGAAAATTAATTATTCTGAGCCCCAAACAAAGGAATTTGGCTAAAATTCCGTGATCCCGGGTCTGTTCCCTGAGTTAAATTTCGCAAGCCGTTTCCAATCAACCTACCAAATTTCGGTCCATTCCGACACCGTCGCGAAAAATAAAAAAATTGCCCCTGGCACGGTTTTGCTTTGTGAATTTTCTGTCCAACACTTTTTCAATCTGACATAACTAATAAGGAAATTAATCATTCGGAGGCCCAAACGAAAGAATTTGGCTAAAATCTCGTGATCCCGGGTTTGTGCTTCGAGTCCAATTTAGCGTGTCATTTCCAATCGACCTGCTAAATTTCGGCCCATTCCAACACCGTCGCAATAAATGACAAAATTGCCCCTAGTGCGGTTTTGTTTTGTTAATTTTCTGTCCACCACTTCTTCAACCTGACATAATTAATAAGGAAATTAATCATTCGGAGGCCCAAACGAAAGAATTTGGCTAAAATCCCGTGATCCCAGGTTTGTGCTTCGAGTCCAATTTCGCGGGTCGTTTCTAATCGACTTGCTAAATTTCGGCCCATTCCGACACCGTCGTGACAAATGATAAAATTGCCCCTGGTGCGGTTTTGCTTTGTTAATTTTCTGTCCAGCACTTCTTCGACCTGACAAAATTAATAAGGAAATTAATTATTCAGAGGCCCAAACGAAGGAATTTGTCTAAAATCCCATGATCCGGGGTATGTGCCTCGAGTCCAATTTCACGGGTCGTTTCTAATCAACCTGCCAAATTTCAGCCCATTCCGATACCGTCATGACAAATGACAAAATTGCCCCTGGTGCGGCTTTGCTTTGCTAATTTTCTGTCGAGCACCTCTTCGACCTGACATAACTAATAAGGAGATTAATTATTCGGCGACCCAAACGAAGGAATCTGGCTAAAATTCCATGATCCCGGGTTAGTGCCCCGGGTTCAATTTCGCGGGCCGTTTCCATTCAACCTGTCAAATTTCGTCCCATTTCGACACCGTCGCGAAAAATGACAAAATTGCCCCTGGTGTGGTTTGGTTTTGTTAATTTTCTGTCCACCATTTCTTCAACCTGACATAATTAATAAGGAAATGAATTATTCGGAGGCCCAAACGAAGGAATTTGGCTAAAATCCCGTGATCCTAGGTCTGTTCCCGAAAAATTACAAAATTGCCCCTGGTGCGGTCTTGCCTTGTTAATTTTCTGTCCACCACTTCTTCAACTAGACATAATTAATGAGGAAATTAATTATTCGGAGGCCCAAACGAAGGAATTTTCCTAAATTCCCGTGATCCCAGGTTTGTGCCCCGAGTCAAATTTTGCGGGCCGTTTCCAATCAACCAGCCAAATTTCAGCCCATTCCGACAACGTCGCGAAAAATGACAAAATTGCCACTAGGGCTGTTCTGCTTTGTTAATTTTCTGTCCAGCACTACTTCAACCTGGCGGAATTGATAAGGAAATTAATCATTTGGAGGCCCAAACAAAAGAATTTGGCTAAAATCCCGTGATCTCGGGTTTGTGCTTCGAGTTCAATTTCGCGGGTCGTTTCCAATCGACCTGCTAAATTTCGGCCCATTCCGACACCTTCGCAATAAATGACAAAATGGCCCCTGGTGCGGTTTTGTTTTTTTAATTTTCTGTCCACCGCTTCTTCAACCTGACATAATTAATAAGGAAATTAATCATTTGGAAGCCCAAACGAAAGAATTCGGCTAAAATC
>NW_019234575.1:0-2341 GCF_002742605.1 Olea europaea var. sylvestris
CAAATTGATTTACAGAAGGATCAAACTATTGATGTAGCTATTGATGAAAATTGTGTTACTGAAAAGCTAAATAAAAATTCTGAAGATAATCATGTTGAATGTCAGTCGCATGTTGATGTTACTGTTGAGTGTGCAGGACAAATTGATAGGGGAAATATCCCTGTTGAAATTTTTGTCTTGCCATGTTCTAGAATTCGTACACACTATGGTGTAAAAAAATTATGCATAGCAAGGGCTTTTGTTGTTATGATGGAAATATCAAATTACAGTTACATAATATGCCTTCTGAACTATTTTATTTATTTACGTCTACATCTGAAGAGGCTATTGCTTTTAAGAAAGTTATTCACAGTTACAACAATAATTTTGTATTCACTTCATTTGTTGTTAAGTATGACAGAGAATTGTGTAGGAATAATAAAGATATATATACTTTCAGAATTCAGGACAAATATATCATTTTATAAACTCTCTTGTACCGCTAGATTGTTGTCACAACTATACTTCTATGATACTGACAATGAAATTGGTAATAGACTTAATACTTCAGACAAGTTTTGTGAATTGACTTTGATCTTCATTCCCAGATACTGATCTTCATGCCATTTTTGTTGTTGTTGAAGTATTCATTGATACTGCTCTTCATGCCATTTCTGTTGTTGTTGAAACATTTATTTCTATTGATCAAGAAATGCTTGATAACTAGTATCTTGTTCTTTTGTTTCTCGAGCAATATGATAGGAATGCATGCCAGATTGGAAGCCCGAACCCTAATGTTGATCTTCGTACCATTTCTGATATTGTTCAAACATTTGTCTCTGATTTTGAAGAGTTTCTGTTTCCTGTCTTCTTGATTCATCAACTATGCCTGTCTTCAGATTATGACACAAGTCAAACATATCTGACATTACGTGCTGCCTATACATACTGAACATTTCTTCCATTTCTTCTCTTCTTACATAGTTGAAATCAAGAGAAGAGTAATCAGGCTCCTGAACTCCAATTGAAGTCCGAGCTGTTGAACTACCAGAAACACATGTTTGTTGCTCGTCTATACGTTGTGGAATTTGTTGGCATGCATTCTCAAATTCTCCACCAACGATGCCATCTAAAATAGTATGTTGGTTATCAGTTGGTAATGATAAATTCATATACCAAACTCTGTTGAATTCTTCTTCTGTGGGTGCTAACGCAAGTACTTCAATCTAAAAATATAATAAAATATTAGAATACTTTCCTCTTCCACGATTAAATAATTAGATAATTGATAATTAAATGCATATCTAAAATTATTGTACCTCTTGGGTAGTGAAAATTTCTTTTACTCTTCTCTCACTCAATATTTTTTTTGGCTTCCATCAATGCATTCTTGGAGCCTGTAATGTCTTATACATACATCGTCCAAATTTGTCTCCAATTCGAGGAAATGCTTTGTATATCTAAAACTACCACAGAGCATTCAAAATCAATATTAAATACATATAAAATCAAAATATAGAGTAAATAAATTAGAAAGAAAAAAAATACCTGAAAGACAAGGGGATATCCATTTAGTATATATCTACATTCATTTTGGCCAGACTGTTGCATTCTTTGTATTCTTTCAATATGTGATTGTTGCAACGACTTCAATAAAACAAAGTATGCCTTACGGCCTCAAGGATACAGCAGAAAATCGTTCAGATGCTCAACCATGCCTAAAGTTCTGTAATCAATATATCTTTCCGTTGGTGTCAAAACACATTCTACCAACTATCACCCATTCCAATTTTAATTTATCCTCTGGATCTTCACACAATTGGAATGCATCGTAAAGTATTCTCATGTTAATTCTTTTTTTCTTTCAAAATATTGATCTCTAAGTCGAGAATTGTTGGGATCAAGATTAACAGATACTTTATGGTAAGGTACTCTTGTGATTAGACAAAATTCTTGCAAGCTAAAATGAGCAAAATGATTGTCCAACCTCACCCACACCTCATTCGTTTTACCACAGTCAACAAATCTCATTATAAATTCATGTATTAATTTACTGCTAAATTGTTGCTCTTCATCTTTATACATAAATCCATAAAGAAATCTATGAAAACTGCTACCGCTAGAGAGTAAAAGTAATTGTTCATCTGCTTGAAGCAATTCTATACAATCTTTTACATATTGGTAATTGGGGTATTGAGTGATAGTAGCAGAAAATCATTGATTTGGTGACAGTATATAATCTAGAGACATCTATACAAATAATAGAACATGTGTATGAAAAATGTCATAACGCATACCAACATATCTTCATGGTTTCATATACTTATTTATGATATATATCATGTAAGTTGGAAAAAAAAAA
>NW_019234576.1:0-2341 GCF_002742605.1 Olea europaea var. sylvestris
TAAGTACGATGTATAGGGACTGCCGTTGGTGCTGCAGGTATATGTTTAAGTTAATAAATTACCTATACTTTTTTCCTTGAATTTTATACATCATAATTGTAATTGCTATAGATATGGGTGTACGAGACTGTCCCCATCTTGGCCAGTCGATATGCGAGGAGAGGGGAGACACACTGCCATCAGATGCATCACTGGCGAGCACAAGGCAAGCCGCTTGCCAGACAGTTATCGGCTATCCTCGACGATCCTGAGGCACATACTATACATTTGCGATTCATGTTATATGTCATTTTACAATCTCAATATATAGTCATTAACTGTGAAATGTCAAAATGTCAGCTTGAAGTTCTCACTGAGTTGGCACCGTCGATCGAGGAGGAGAGTCAGCTTTATATTCTCGAATTATCTGTTCCGACTGCGCATGACGATCAGATGCCTGAGTCCAGAGTAGATCGAGACAGGGTATGTTACTGTGCAGGATTTGTTGAATATTTCTTTGATATTGTAATTAAGTGTTTCACTTGTAATATTTATTTTTCAGGAGAGTCATTCAGGATTACCTCCGTCGAGGATGTCACCTCCGTCGAGAAGATCACGTTCGGCTACGCTAGAGGTTCAGATGTCTGAGTCCAGCGTTGATCGAGATAGAGTACGTTACTTAAAAATAATTTATCGATTGTCGTTTCAATTTTCTGTTAAGTTATTCATTTATAACAGTTATTTTTTAGGAGGGTCGTCTAGTATCACCTCTTGCACCTAGTCATCGTACTTCTACGATTGATTTGTTTGAATTCCTGACGGAGATGAAAGGAGACATGGCAGAGTTACGGGATAATGTCGCGATGCTACGAGCCGAGTTTGGAGACATGGCAGAGTTACGGTATCATGTCGTGATGTTACAAGCTGAGTTAGGAAACCTTCATGTTGAGGTTGCAGCAATACGTGGCGACATAGCAGGCCTGCGTGGGACGGGCAACTATGAGATGGAGGAGATGGCGGAGGGACAGGTCGGTACTGGGACGGGGGGTGACGGAGGGACTGGCGGCTATCATGACGGAGGGGTCGGTGGTTATCAGGGGGAGAGAGTCAGATAGGGTATGTTGACTCATCGTAGCTATCGATTGCTGCATTTGATTCATTTTTAAATGACATAATTGGGACGGAGGAGGCGGATGGGATACCAGAGGAGGAGAGGATACTCGAGGATGCCGAGGGGGTATCGGAGGAGGAGAGGGTACCGGAGGTGGAAGTGGTACCCGAGAGGACTTCACCCGAGGTAGAGGGGAAACTCGAGGAGATGGGGGTGCCTGTGCAGGGGATACCCAGGAATGCCGGGGGTGCCGAAGGTAGAGGTGGTACCCGAGAGGACATCGGACTCATTGGACGTAGTTTTTGTGTCGGAGGAGGTGGTCCCGATAGCGGGCGAGGGGGTGGTCCCGATGGCTGGGGAGATGGAGATCCTCGAGACGGAGGAGGAGAGGACGCGTGCTGTTGACGTACCGGAGCTGGTGGTTGGCAAGAGGCCGAAGGTACCATCACAGTACGTCATTTCTCCCTTTACCGCGGAGGCAAAGAAGAGGAGGTTCGTCGATGGAACGCACCCCAATTTATTCAGGGAGGTGGACCATGCCAAGTGGAAAGCCTTCGAGACAGAGTAGATAGCAATTAGGACCGGGTAAGTTTTGTATTTTATAGAACTAGTACAGTACGCAGACGTTGACACATGTATACTTCTTGTAACTAAAATTTTTGTTCTTATTTTTTCAGGGCCAGTCGCATGACTGCTCAAAAGACGATCTCAAAAGCTTACAAGTGGTTCCACGACATCACCACTTCGGGGGCTTAACTTGCCGACGATGTAAGCGAAATTAAAATATTGTTATTTATTTCTATGTTAAATTTTGATATTTGAATCAAATTCATGTAATAACTCCTTTTTATTGGTGTTTCATGATGTTGAACATCGACTTGGCCATGGATTTGCTACAAGATCGAGCTTAAAGATATCCCAAATCGTTCAACATTTCTGGCCGACTCATATTGAACACCTAGTTCATCCGTGCCGTTGGCATTGAGTACCAGTCGCTCCAAGCTATGGGTAACGAGTACACGCTGCCGACATATATGATGGAGTGGGTCATAGGGATGTAGCTGATTTCGGAGGAAAGTCATGGGAGGGCTGTACGTATCTGTACATGCCACTGTGCGTGAATCATCACTACATTGTAGTGAAGATCGTATTCGTCGACTCCACTATATATGTGTATGACCCCAATCATTCATGCCTAATACAAGGTCAGCTCGAGCGAAATCTGGAGTTGGTGTCTGTGATCGTTCCCAT
>NW_019234577.1:0-2341 GCF_002742605.1 Olea europaea var. sylvestris
CCAGCGAACTCGAACGCAATTTCCTCTCTATCATGACCATGACTTTGATGCAAATATTTTATGAAAAATCAAAGTGTAAATTGGAATGGAATAATTTGGTATCTATAACCTTTCTTGAGTGAATGAAATTCAAATATACGGGGTCTATATATAGTAGTTAAAAATGTTTGTCAAAAGACACAACCATACCAAGAGATACATCTCTTGAAATTCATAATTATTGGAAATTAATCATACTCATACCAAGAGTCATGATCCTCCTATGAAAAGACACATATTTTCATCCATATATTTTTAGAATATTCCACAATATTCTATACAATTTTCCAATAATTTCAAATATTAAGCGACTTTATATTTGACTTAATTTATTATTTACCAAATTAAGAATTCCACTTAAATAATTATGTAAAATTGGTCACAACCACTTTTAGATACAAAATTCAAATAATCCCCCATATGAATGAAAACTAATGCAAATGTCTATGTAAACACTGGTAGAAAGAAAGTGGGAAAACACTGCATCAGGTAAGGTAACTTATGACTTTGAACCTTCTTTAGTAAAATACCATCAGATTTATTAGCTAATTGGTGAATGTGATGTTCTTGAACCATCAGTCGTTGGTGTAAACCAAAACAACAGTACTTACACAATGTCTCCCATAAACCGTTCATAGTTCTCGCAACTTGGTTCATTTTGGCTATGAACCCATCTTGGTTCTGTACGTATTCAGAGAATTCAAGTCTTGAACAATTCTAATTAAAGCGACCCCACTTCACACTTACATATATGATCTCCTATTAAGAGTATTCTGCCATACTCCACTTGACTTAATCAAGATATAGGAATCATTAAAAGTTTATCTTAACCTCCAACCACTCTGCAGAAAGCATTTTGTTATCATAAGAATGAGTTAGGAAATTAGTTTCCTAAGTGCTTCACAGAATCCTCATAATTTAGTTGTCCCTTTGAACCAAAATCTTGGGATCTCCAGTCAACATGGTAGGGTTACAATCATAAGGACTCTTACTCAGTAGGCTTAATCTCACTCCCTTCGATATGCAGCATACTTGATCTCTTGGTAAACATATATAAATGGATCCACAAGTTTACATCAATGAGATCAATTGCTTATGGTATTATGTCTACGACATACATGTCTAGACTTACCATTATATGTGACTTAGTATCTTTTCAAATTTAGCTAGCCAACGATCGATTCATTTGATAGATACACATTGTCACCAATTAAGAAATCCTCTCATGAAACTACATGCTTCTCATTAGCTTTATCAATTCCAAACAACAATGTTGGAGGATTTCTAACAAATCGTTACACTAGTCAATCATATTTACTCGTGGATTTCATACATATGTATTCAATATCATCATTAAAGTATTGCAATGCATTCGAACTTTATGAATATTCTCAAATATTCCAATTATTTTGTATATCCAAACAACTGTCATAATCGGCTTTCATCTCATTTCATTCACTTTAGGGCTCTCATCTCATTTCATCCACTTTAGACTTAGTATATATCATCGCATCATAATATCCTTTCAATACTACAGGATATCTTGTGAAATGTAATTCATAGGTCATGGTATATTTCAAATACCTAAAGACCCCTGTCAATGCCACGTAATAATCATGGCATGAATTACTCGTGAATCTACTAAATTTATTCATAGTAAAAGCATTACCCGATCGAGTGCATTTCGTATTATATATTAGAATGCTAATTACTTGGGAACATCTCAGTTGTGACACGCTTTCACCCTTATTTTGACCAAGTGTGGACTTGTGTCAATACTTCAAACTTTTTAAATATTTTCTCAACAAATGAGGTTGGGAAAATATAATTCCTTCCAATGTTCTAGAAATTTTTATCTCTAGTATTACATCTGTCACACCCAAATCTTTCTGTCGTAATGCTTCATAAGCATTTTCTTGACGTTTAGCACCACTTTGTGACATTGCCCACCATCAACATATTGACTACATACAAACACATAGGCATCTGGTGTATTTTTCACGCATACATACTTGTCACATTCATTTATTATGAACTCATTTGACAACATTATTTTGTCAAACTTTTGGTGTCAGAGCTTGTTTCAATCCATATAAGGACTCAAAAAGTTTACAAACTTTGTGACTTTCACTTGGAGACACCTTTAGGTTGCTCCATGTATATCTCTTCTTCTAACTCACCGTTTAGAAATCCCGTTTTCACATCCATTTGGTGAATCTCAAGATTATATATTGCCGCAATTGCAATTAGTAACCTTTTCGAAGTGATTCTAGTCATGGGTGAGTAGGTAAAAAAGTCAAAT
>NW_019234578.1:0-2341 GCF_002742605.1 Olea europaea var. sylvestris
TGCATAAGTTACGCTCAATTCTTCGAACGCCGACAATCCAAGCGCTCTAAATATGCAAGTGCTCATTATTTCAAAAAATGGCCAAAATCCCTCGTACGTAACGACGAAGTCATGAGTTCAATCCAAAATGATCGCTACATTTCCAAAAAGTACTTATGGGCCCAAAACGGACACTGTGTGCAAAAGTTACGCTCAATTCTTCGTACGCCGACTCTCCAAGCGTTCCAAATATTAAAGTGCTCATTCTTTCGAAAAATGGTCAAAATCCCTCGTACGTCGTGATGAAGTCGTGAATTCAACCTAAAATGGTCGTTACATTTCTGAAAAGTACTTATGCGCCCAAAACGGACGCAGTTCTCAATAGTTACGCTCAATTCTTCGAACGCCGACAATCCAAGCGCTCCAATTACGCAAGCGCTAATCCTTTGAAAAATGGCCGAAATCCCTCATACATCACGACGAAGTGTTGAGTTTAATCCAAAGCGGTCGCTACATTTTCAAAAAGTACTTATGGGCCGAAAATGGACACCGTGTGCAAAAATTACGCTCAATTCCTCGTACGCTGACTCTCCAAGCTTTCCAAATATGCAAGTGCTCATTCTTTCGAAAAATGGCCAAAAACCCTTGTACGTCATGACGATGTCCTGAGTTCAATCCAAAACGATTGCTACATTTCCAAAAAGTACTTATGGGCCCAAAACGGACACCCTGTGCATAAGTTACGCTCAATTCTTCGAACGCCGACAATCCAAGCGCTCCAAATAATCAAGTGCTCATTCTTTCGAAAAATGGCCGAAATCCCCCATACGTCACGACGATGTTGTGAGTTCAATCCAAAATGGTCGCTACATTTCTAAAAAGTACTTATGGGCCGAAAACGGACGCCGTGTGCAAAAGTCAAGCTCAATTCTTCGTACGCCGACTCTCCAAGCGTTCCAAATATGCAAGTGCTCATTCTTCCAAAAAATGGCTGAAATCCCTCGTACGTCACGATTAAGTCGTGAGTTCAATCCAAAACGGTCGCTACATTTCCAAAAAGTACTTATGGGCCAAAAACGGAGACCGTGCGCAAAAGATACGATCAATTCTTCGTACGCCGACTCTCCAAGCGTTCCAAATATGCAAGTGCTCATTCTTTCGAAAAATGGCCGAAATCCCTCGTACGTCACGATGAAGTCATGAGTTCAATCCAAAACGGTCGCTACATTTCCAAAAAGTGCTTATGGGCCGAAAACGTATACCGTGCGCAAAAGTTACGCTCAATTCTTCGTACGCCGACTCTCCAAGCGTTCCAAATATGCAAGTGCTCATTCTTTCGAAAAATGGCCAAAATCCCTCGTACGTCACGATGAAGTCATGAGTTCAATCCCAAATGGTAGCTACATTTCCAAAAAGTACTTATGGGCCGAAAACGAAGACCGTGTGCAAAAGTTACGCTCAATTCTTCGTACGCCGACTCTCCAAGCGTTCCAAATATGCAAGTGCTCGTTCTTTCGAAAAATGGCCGAAATCCCTCGTACTTCACGAAGAAGTTATGAGTTCAATCTAAAACGATCGTTACATTTTCAAAAAGTACTTATGGGCCCAAAACGGACACCGTGTGCAAAAGTTACGCTCAATTCTTCGTAAGCCGACTCTCCAAGCGTTCCAAATATGCAAGTGGTCATTCTTTCGAAAAATGGCCAAAATCCCTCGTACGTCACGATGAAGTCGTGAGTTCAATCCAAAACGGTCGCTACATTTCTGAAAAGTACTTATGTGCCCAAAACGGATGCAGTTTTCTATAGTTACTCTCAATTCTTCGAAAGCCGACAATCCGAGCGCTCCAATTATGCAAGTGCTAATTCTTTCGAAAAATGGCCGAAAACCCTAATACGTCACGACGAAGCGGTGAGTTCGATCCAAAACGGTCGATACATTTCCAAAAAGTACTTATGGGCCCAAAACGGACACCGTGTGCAAAAGTTACGCTCAATTCTTCGTAACGGACACCGTGTGCAAAAGTTACGCTCAATTCATCGAACGCCGACAATCCAAGCTTTCCAAATATGCAAGTGCTCATTCTTTTGAAAAATCGCTGAAGTCCCTTATACGTCACGATGAAGTCGTGAGTTCAGTCTAAAATGGTCGCTACATATCTGAAAAGTACTTATGTGCCAAAAACGGACGCAGTTTTCAATAGTTGCGCTCAATTCTTCGAACGTCGACAATCCACGCGCTCCAATTATGCAAGTGCTAATTCTTTCTAAAAATGGCCGTACGTCACGACGAAGTGGTGAGTTCAATCCAAAATGGTCACTACATTTCCAAAAAGTACTTATGGGCCGAAAACGGACACCGT
>NW_019234579.1:0-2341 GCF_002742605.1 Olea europaea var. sylvestris
TCGAATTAGACTAGCAATTCGTCAAAAACGAACAAAAGACGAAGTTTACATGAAATCAAAAACTACTTTTCATTGGCTCGATTCCAATCGAATAAGACTAGCATTTCTCAAAAAACCAACAAACCCGAAGTTATCATGAAATCAAAAACCACTTTTCATTGGTTCGATTCCAATCGAATAAGACTAGCGTTTCTCCAAAAACGAACAAACCCGAAGTTATCATGAAATCAAAAACCACTTTTTATTGGCTCGATTCTAATCGAATTAAACTAGAGATTTGCCAAAGACGAACAAACCCGATGTTGTTAGGAAATCAAGAACTATTTTTCATTGGCTCGATTCCAATCGAGTTAGACTAGCATTTCACAAAAAATGAACAAACTCGAAGTTATCATGAAATCAAAAATCACTTTTCATTGGTTCGATTCCAATCGCATTAGACGAGCATTTCTCCAAGAACGAACAAACTTGAAGTTATCATGAAATCGAAAGCCACTTTTCATTGGCTT
Source organism: Olea europaea var. sylvestris (assembly GCF_002742605.1). Taxonomy (NCBI): domain Eukaryota; kingdom Viridiplantae; phylum Streptophyta; class Magnoliopsida; order Lamiales; family Oleaceae; genus Olea; species Olea europaea. The sequence goes on from NW_019234579.1 coordinate 510, forward strand.
GATTCCAATCCAATTAGACTAGCAATTCGCCGAAAACGAAAAAGCCCGAGGTTATAATGAAATCAAAAACCACTTTTTATTGGCTCAATTCAAATCGAATTAGACTAGCAATTTGCCGAAAACGATCAAACCCGAAGTTGTCATGAAATCAAAAACCACTTTCCATTGGCTCGATTCCAATAGAATTAGACTTGCAATTTGCCAAAGAAGAACAAACCCGATATTATCATGAAATCGAAAGCCACTTTTCGTTAGGTCGATTCTAATCGAATAAGACCAGCAATTTGCCAAAAAACGAACAAACCCGAAGTTATCATGAAATAATAACCACTTTTCATTGGCTCGATTCCAATCGAATTAGACTAGAAATTCACCGAAAATGAACAAACCTGAAGTTTTCATGAAATCAAAAACCACTTTTCATTGGCTTGATTCCAATCGAATTAGACTAGCAATTCGCCAAAAAGAACAAGCCTAAAGTTATCATGAAATCAAAGACCACTTTTCATTCGCTCGATTCCAATCGAATTAGACTAGCATTTCTCCAAAAACGAACAAACCCGAAGTTATCATGAAATCAAAAACCACTTTTCATTGGCTCGATCCCAACCGAATTAGACTAGCAATTTGTCGAAAATGATCAAACCCAAAGTCATCATGAATCAAAAACCACTTTACATTGGCTCGATTCCAACCAAATTAGACTAGCAATTTTTGGAAAACGATCAAACCCGAAGTTAGCATAAAATCGAAAGCCACTTTTCATTGGCTCGATTCCAATCAAATAAGACTACAAATTCGTCGAAAATGATCGAACCCGAAGTTATCATGAAATCAAAATCCACTTTTCATTTGCTTGATTCCAATCGAATTAGACTAGCAATTAGCCGAAAATGAACAAACCCGAAGTTATCATGAAATCAAAAACCACTTTTAATTGGCTCGATTCCAATCGAATTAGACTGGCAATTCGCCAACAATGATCAAACCCAAAGTTATCATGAAATCAAAAATCACTTTTCATTGGCTCGGTTCCAATCGAATTAGACTAGCAATTTTGGAAAATGATCAAGTCCGAAGTTATTATGAAATCAAAACCACTTTTCATTGGCTTGATTCCAATCAAATTAGACTAGCATTTTGCCAAAAATGAACAAACCCGAAGTTATCATGAAATCAAAAACAACTTTTCGTTGGCTCGATTCCAATCGAATTAGACTATCAATTTGCCAAAGACGAACAAACCCGATGTTATCTTGAAATCAAAAACCACTTTTCACTGGCTCGATTCCAATCGAATTGGACTAGCAATTTGCAAAAGATGAACAAACCCGGTGTTATCATGAAATCAAAAGCCACTTTTCATTGGTTCGATTCCAATCGAATTAGACTAGCAATTTCCCAAAGATGAATAAACCCGATGTTATCATGAAATCAAAATCCACTTTTCATTAGCTCAATTCTATTCGAATTAGACAAGTAATTCGCCAAAAACAAACAAACCCAAAGTTATCATGAAATAAAAACCACTTTTCACTTGCTCGATTCCAATCAAATTAGACTAGCAATTCGTCGAAAATTATCAAAATCGAAGTTATCATGAAATTAAAAACAACTTTTCATTGGCTCGATTCCAATCGAATTAGACTAGCAATTCGCCAAAAATGAACAAACCCGATGTTATCATGAAATCAAAAAGCACTTTTCATTGGCTCGATTCCAATCAAATTTGACGAGCAATTTGCCAAAGATGAACAAACCTGATGTTATCATGAAATCGAAAACCACTTTTCGTTGGCTAGATTGTAATCGAATAAGACTAGCAATTCTCC
>NW_019234580.1:0-869 GCF_002742605.1 Olea europaea var. sylvestris
ATTCCGACAAAATCGCGAAAAATGACGAAATTGCCCCCGACGCGGTTTCTGTTTCCGATCAACCTGTCAAATTTTATCCAATTTCGACACAGTCGAGAAAAATGACGAAATTACCCCTGGCGCGATTTTTGTTCCCGATCAACCTATCAAATTGATCCAATTCCGACGCAGTCGCGAAAAATGACGTAAGTGCTCCCGACGCGATTTTTGTTTCCGGTCAACTTGTTAAATTTTAGCTAATTCCGACACAGTCGAGAAAAATGACGAAATTGCCACCGTCGCGGTCTTTGTTTCCGATAAACCGGTCAAATTGTAGCCAATTCCGGCACAGTCTCGAAAAATGACGAAATTGCCCCAGGCGCATTTTTTGTTTCCGATCAGCCTGTCAAATTTTGGCCAATTCCGACACAGTCGCGAAAAATGACGAAATTGCCCCTGGCGCGGTTTTTGTTCCCGATCAACCTGTCAAATTTTAGCCAATTCCGACACAGTCACAAAAAATGACGAAATTGCCCCAGGCGCGATTTTTGTTTCCGATCAACCTGTCAAATTTCAGCCAATTTCGACACGGTCGCGAAAAATGACAAAATTGCCCACAGCGCTGTTTTTGTTCCCGATCAACCAGTCAAATTGTAGCCAATTCCGACACAGTCGCGAAAAATGACGAAATTAGCCCCGACGCTGTTTTTGTTCCCTATCAACCAGTCAAATTGTAGCCAATTCCAACACAGTCGCGAAAAATGAAGAAATTGCCCCCGACGCGATTTTTGTTCACGATCAGCAAGTCAAATTTTAGCAAATTTCGACACAGTCACGAAAAATGACGAAATTTCCCCCAGCGCGGTTTTCGTTTCCGATCAACCTGTCAA
>NW_019234580.1:1172-2341 GCF_002742605.1 Olea europaea var. sylvestris
AATGACGAAATTGCCCCCGGCGCGATTTTTGTTCCCGATGAACTTGTCAAATTTTAGCCAATTCCGAAACAGTCGCGAAAAATGACGAAATTGCCCCCGGCGCGGTTTTTGTTTTCGATCAACCTGTCAAAATTTAGCCAATTCCGACACATTCGCGGAAAATGACGAAATTGCCCACGGCGCGATTTTTGTTCCCGATCAACCTGTCAAGTTTTGGTCAATTCCGACACAGTCGCGAAAAATGACGAAATTACCCCCGACGCGGTTTTTATTTTCGATCAACCTGTCAAATTTTAGCAAATTTCGACACAGTCGCAAAAAATGACGAAATTGCCCCCGGCGCGATTTTTGTTCCCAACGAACTTGTCAAATTTTAGCCAATTCCGAAACAGTCGCGAAAAATGACGAAATTGCCCCCGGCGCGATTTTTGTTTTCGATCAACCTGGCAAATTTCAGCCAATTCCGACACATTCGCGAAAAATGACGAAATTGCCCACGGCGCGATTTTTGTTCCCGATCAACCTGTCAAATTTGATCCACTTCCGACGCAGTCGCGAAAAATAACGTAATTGCCCCCGACGCAGTTTTTGTTTCCGGTCAACTTGTCAAATTTTCGCTAATTCCGACCCAATCGAGAAAAATGACGAAATTGCCCCTGGCGCGATTTTTGTTCCCGATGAACCTGTCAAATTTTAGCCAATTTCGACACAGTCGAGAAAAATGACGAAATTGCCGCCGGCGCGATTTTTATTTCCGATCAACCTGCCAAATTTCAGCCCATTCCGACACAGTAGAGAAAAATGACGAAATTCCCTCCGGCGCGATTTTTATTTCCGATCAAACTGCCAAATTTCAGCCAATTCCGACACAGTCAAGAAAAATGACGAAATTGCCCCCGGCGCGGTTTTTGTTCCCGATCAACCTGTCAAATTTGATCCACTTCCGACGCAGTCGCGAAAAATGACGTAATTGCCCTCGACGCAGTTTTTCTTTCCGGTCAACTTGTCAAATTTTCGCTAATTCCGACACAGTCGAGAAAAATGACGAAATTGCCCCTGGCGAGGTCTTTATTTCGGATAAACCGATCAAATTTTCGCCTATTCCGACACAGTCGCGAAAAATGACGAAATTGCCCCAGGCGCGTTTTTTGTTTCCGATCAGCCTGTCA
>NW_019234581.1:0-15380 GCF_002742605.1 Olea europaea var. sylvestris
CATTGATTTAGTTACAGATTTTGAGCCAGAGTCATGCATTACTTCAGACGATAAGACTCCACCAAAATTAGATTCTTAAGACTAAAAAAAATAAATAAAATTAGAAAGAGATGTTATTTGCTTACTTAGGAAAGGGTGTTTTTTTTTTTCTTTTTTTGGGTATTATTTTTTAAAACAAAATACTATATGAAAGATTTGGAAATTTTTAAATTTTTCGCCATTATAAAAAAAATATTATTCTTATTATGGTTATTTTTGTGTTATTAAATATTTCTAATTTAAAATTTTATTTGTGTTAAGAAAATGACAAGACAACAACAAAACTAAGGTACAGTTATTAGGGATTTGTTGAGGGCTGTACAAGATCTGGGTAGACAACAAGTACAACTTTGTTCCCAAAATGCAAACAATACCAGCTCAATTGTGGAATAGTTCCGTCGTTATAAACCTCCAACCTTCGATGGTAAGGTAGACCCATTCGAATCTTCAAATATCTATCTTGCACTGATACTCAGAAGGTATTATGTGCAAAATTCATGTTAGTTGATGATGCAGGCCACTGGTGGGAGTCAGTATCGTGAACGAGAAAAGAGTTACAACAACGTGCTCTGATTTGAACACAATTTAAGGACGAGATGATGTGAAAATACTTCCCACAAGCTCTGAGAGATCGAAAAGAGACATAATTTCACTATGGTGTGGCTGAATGTAGAGCAATCCGCCCTCACAGTCCTTCAACTTAAATAGGGAAAGATGCAGTTTGAAGATTATGAGAGAAAGTTTGAACAACTCTTTAGGTACGCATCATGCCTAGTGGACAGAGCAGCAAAGAAAGCAAGGAAGTTCGAGTTAGGATTGCGCCTTGAGATTGGTGGAATAATGGCATCCCATCAATTTACCACATATAGCCGACTATTGTAGACTGCCCAAGCAATCTCAAATAGATTGGAAATTGACCAAACTCCTCAACAAGGGGTTGAGCCTTCAGGAAAGAGGAAATGGAATGGGTCCAATGAAAAGAAAAGAGAAGGACTAAACAAAAAGGTAAATTTCGAATCAAATTTTGGACAAGTCGTTTCACCCTGCCCAAAGTGTAACAAAATGTATAGGGGTGAATATCTCTTTGAGAAGCATTTGTGCTATCGATTGGCTAATACAGGGTATATTTTCAAAAACTGCAAAGAGGACTTTTTGAAGAAGAATGACGAGCCAGAAAAGAAGGAAAAGACCAGAGTTTTCACTTTAACCTAAGGACAGGCCACGAAAAATCCGAATGCAGGTAATTTCGATGACGAAATTCTCTTAAAGGGTAAATTGTAGCAACCCGAAAAAAATAATAATAGAATAAGAAAAAAAGAATTTGTTTGTTATATTATTTTAAAAGTTGGGGACTAAAATAAAATAGGATTATAATTTCTATTTTAGTTTGATTTAATAATCAGATAATGATAGACAAGATTTGTATATTGATATTGGACTCATTTTGAGGGTTATAATTAATTGGAAGTTTTTGGCTCGAGAAAAAGTTAATTTGGATAAGTTAGCTCAAAGATATTAAAGTTTAAAGAAGTTGCCTTATTCAAGATTTGTTAATTAGTTAGGTGGTTGGTACCACACGTGAGTGGCCACAACTACAATTGCTTTTCCATTATATTCTATCTTATCTTATTAGAATAATTAGTTAATTCAAACTCCAATTGGTGGTACACGTTTTCCATTATAACTCAACCACTTTTTATTACTATAAATATTATACATGGGTTTCATATTTCACCATACCAAAAAATTTACACACACGTGAAAGAGAAGAGAGAGAGAGGATATTTTTGGGAGTTAGAAGACAAAAAGCTAATTTGCAACCATTATGCACTAAAAATAGAGAAAAGATTTTGGGCACGTGCTTTCATATTTTCATTTTATTAAACGAGGTAAGTACATTTGTATAAGTGTTTTCATTTCCTTATACTCTTATATTCAATTAAATATGTATGGATTGCCAGTAGACTTTCGGGTTCTTTAAAAAGAGAGATGAAATCCTTCATGATTATAAGACGACCTAAGATGGGTGTGTCGGTTGGTCACCAATATACTCCATAAAAACCGAGTGGTATGAAGTGTAGATTTTGTTTGTTATATAATTGTGTATGAAAATTGCACGTATCTTATTGGGTGTTTTCGAATACTCACTCTTACAAATTTTTACAGGTTAGTTCGGGTCAATTGGAGTGGTTGCGGGATGGTGATGCGGACTCCCTAGTGAATCGAAGAAAGGAAAATGAAATTAAGCATTTGTTCAAAGACTCGTTTGGTTATTTTAAATTGATATTTATGGTTGAAAATAAAGAATTTCTTTTTATTTAAATTGTTCTGCAATTATTGTAAAAGAAAATTGAGTTTTTTCGTAACACCCGGCGTTTTTGAAAATTTGGGAACATTACAATCACCAATTCACACCTGCTTTGTCACCGCCATCATCAACCTCAGTCATAGTTGTCGACAATCACCTTGTATTTGTGGTAGGTCCCTTGCCACTCCACGAAAGGGGAATTCTTAATGTGTTCCAAGACTTTCAGCAGCCATTAACGTACAAAATAACGAATTAAGCTATGGGTACAGGCCCATTTACCAGACATTTGACAGGAATTCAAAATTTCATGACGTGGCCAGTCGCTAAAGTCAAGGTAAGACTAAAATAAACAACAATGACCTAAAGAAAGAATAATCACCCGCCACAACCAAAAAATGAAAAACGCTGAGTTCGCGGGAAGTATAGATCCATTTTCCCCAGTGCCCCAAACCAAAATCTCCACATCTCCGTCACCGAGTCTCCTTACTCAAAAAATAGAGGAACCCAACAACGACACTCCCCCATCTCCGGATATATAGAAACTCGAGACCAATTCTCCATCATCTCCGGCAAAGCCGGAGTCTATTTGCACCAGCAGAACCTAAGGTGAGCTTCTTAAGATCTGTAGTCGGGCATTTTTGCTACTTGGTTGGTACACAAATTGTAGACATTTTGTAGATTTTTCGTCCACTTCCCGAGCATGTAGATATTTGGTCCGTTTGAGCTATTTGGTTGCTAGACAACTTCTACGTCTTTAGCTATTTTTTGTCAAGCATTCTAGCTATTTGGTCCATTTTCCCCAACAAAACCTAGGATTCTTTAATTTGTTTGGAAAGACTTGTATAATTTTCTGGTTGTTTGATTGACACCCCAAGTACCAAGTCTTTGGATAGAGTTGTATTATTATGTGGTTTTGTGAGTTGAATTGCAGTAGAAATAAATTTGAGATATAGAATACTTTAGTAGAGAAACTGTGATATTTTGTCATAGAAGTTAGGTAGTGTAAATTTCGGAATGTGTTTTACTTGAGAACGTAAATTTTATCTTATGCTCTTTTAACAGTTTGTGGCTGTACCAGTACAAATTCACATAGTGTATTAATGAATTTTGTGGCAGGAAAGGAGTTTATGGAAGACGGGAATCATGACTCGGGAAACGGTCAAGAATTTGAAGAAGTTTGGACATCAACCAGGGTAGTGGTGCTGAATTTCTTGTTGTTGGCATGACATTTTTAGTTATTTTTATTTCAAAGGTACTGTTTTTGTTGCTACTAGTCTGGAATTTAGATTGGGTGAATAGAAATTCAATGTTGTAGTTTTCCTGATATTGGCATGAAATTTTGACTTGTTAAGCCAGTTTTTGAAAAAGAAAATACTGCTATTTTGTGCTTGTATCGCATCAAATTCGCACAAGTTAAAAGATATGTTTACTTTACTGGAAAAATGTAGTGCTATTTTGTGTAAATATGGACTCCCAATCAATCAAAATTTTCTCATTTTCATTTGCACTGCTGAATTTTAAGATGGCATTACATGCTTTGTGGTATTAATTTGGAGTTGTTCAATGCAGATTGGATGCACTCCGTTGCTACTATATATTGGAAGAATGTAGCTACTCACAACATGTTCCTCTGTCATTCGTGGTTCGACGATGTTTATTAATTATAGAAATTAGAAGTATTTCTGTGCTATTTTAACTTAGTATGACATTGATATCATTTCTTTGTCAAAGTATAATAGATATTTGTTGCTGGATTTACGTAGATGTTGGTTGATGATTTGTAGCTTTGGTAGGATGATGTTTGTCGCTGGAATTATGTACATTTTGATTAATGTCAACCTCTTTGGCAGGATCATTGTTGGCAGATTTATGTACATTTTGATTAATGTTAACCTCTTTGGTAGGATGATATTTGTTGGCGGATTTATGTACATTTTCTTTGACCCAGCAATAGACAAGGGCGATCGAGGCTTTCTTCTTTATTTGTGTTCGGGTTTTGTTTTTAAGGTCTTCAAGTTGACTCCAAATAATGATGGAGAAGTTATTACTTAGTGTGTAGGGATTGCACCATTTATAAATCAAACTGATTGGACTGTATAAATCAAAGAGTTAAAAGAACTTAAACTGTTAGCAAGAACTTCTTTACATACTTGATCAATTGAACAAAGTGTTACTGCAAACAAGAGGGACATGTAGATGGGATATAGAACACCCATTCACTGCAAACATCATTAACACCCATTTACTGCAAACAAGATTATTGATAGACAGCATCAAGAGTAACCCCAAACCAAATACTGTAGATGGGATATAGAACACACATAACTCTTGTATCTACTAACCTAGGCTGCATACATAAATTAAGGACAGTATATTCACATTTCAAAACATACAAAATACAAATTGAAATAACACCAACATATCCTTAAACACGTCTGAAATTCACATCACATTAGTGTGTCAACCACATACAATAACTCAAATCACCCATTTAATCTGACCCCTTTCCCTTCCCGTTGCATTTATCTATTCATTTTTCCTTATTGAAAGTCATGTGCAATGATATGTCGACGCCTCATTTCTCGCTAATTCTAGCTAGCCCATCGAACTGTCTCGGGAACTCTTCATCTTCCTTGTCGGGCGCATCTGGACGATTAACGAAACTCGATTCGTCACCTACAACTTCATTTTTCACCCAATCAAAGTATCCACAGTTATCACTACATGTAAAGAACAATCGCCCTTTGTTACTGGTATCCCGTTTGACCTCAAAACATTTTCAATATCCGTGGTCACAACTAGGGCATCGGCGTTTTGATTGGCATTGTCCAAAATAATGCGTGTTTCTTCTACAACCGTGACATACTCCAAAATTTTCCCTCTCATTCTTGTCGATTGCTGTAAATGAAACAGTGTTAATTTATGTTCATGAACAAACTCAAATATTTGAAGTTCCAGTCAGTAATCTTCAACTTTCAGCAACATAACATTCTTATACGGAGTTTACTAAATCTCGCAAGATGAAGTAGAAATTCTTACAAACACATCAATTTTAATCTCAAGCACATCACAACCAAACATAACACAAAACTCCAGTGTCACATTTCTTTAAATAGTTGGAGAGCCGTCCATTTTAAAGAGTTTTTCTAGCAACAACTTGTGGCAGTCACTCAATTTTGCCCATGAATTATAATTTGAAGAAAGCATTGCACACTGAAGAGTGCAAATTTCAATAACTTTACTTTATCTGTAATGAAGAATAGTAGTCTTCATAATGAGCTCTATGTGAAGTAACAACCATTGTTTTGATGCTGTGTGAGGTGGGAATACTGAAATTTAAGGTGACTATTGGAGAGAAACCGAACTACACACTGTGGATATCATGATGTTTGAGAGTTCTATCACAGGTTTAAAACTCTTTGTCCTCAAATACGGTTTAAATGGTGGTTCTAATTCCAAAAGAAATAGCCATGAGTATAGCATTCGTACACGCATAAAAACCAACGGTTTAAATGATGGTTCTAATTCCAAAAGAAATAGCCATGAGTATAGCATTCTTACACGCATAAAAACCAACGTCTTCTCGAAGCTATATGCAAATATAGATATGCCCAACAGAATGCTTACCCAATGTTATCTGTTGATTCGGCTGGAGGCGAAGGAGGTTAGTGCTACAGTCGCGAATTTCACAAATTACTTTGGGTGTTCTTTGCTGCGCTACTTCATCGCCGACTTAAGGTGGAGGTTAGTACCAGGGTCGATTTCACCTTCGTTGGGTTCGTTCGACGATCAGTGAACGGCGTTGGTATTGGGTATAAAGGGTTGTCTTCGATGGTGGGGTAAAATGAAGATTACAGAGACGACTTAATTCTTCAGCATTTGGGTTTTTCTTTTCTTCATTTTGTTTTTTAATTACCTGCCACGTAATTACTTTTAAAATCCTGTAGGAATTCGGTAGAAGTTTCCCTGTACCCATAGCGGGATTGCAAAATAACCCTCTACATACAGCTACCTGCTACCCAGTATGCCACCATCTTTTGTCTTTAGTAACCAACGACCGACAACAAGAATCAATTCCACTCATCCGTCGGATATAACTCATGTTGGCAAGAGCATCGCCCAAAGCAGCCGCCTACGTCCGCCACTCTCTTTGGCGACCGTCATTGGCTATTGTGCAATTGACTGTCAGATAATATTTCATTGTACTTCCAACCCGCAACAGACCAGAGCAATAACCAGTATAAATTACAATCAACAGGGAGTGACTTTTGGACTGGAAGACATCTGCAAAGAATGATAGGATACTAGGGCCACACAGCAGAAGTTTGAGCAACTAAACAACAAGGAGTCCTTGAGCTCTATCTATTATTTGTTTATACTACTGCTTCATTTTTAAAATTGCATCAATTAAAGTCTTGTATTGCTGTTCTCAAAGCGAGTCCCAAAATATGTCACAAGATTTTGAAGTTGAAAGTTCTAGACTTAGGGATTCTTCTCCTGGCATACTTTCCTCTTCAAAAGATCTCGTCACGCTGAGTCATGGTCTTTTTTTAAGCGAATCTATCTACTTTCGGGGCTAACTAGAATTTCCAGGGATAGTTCTCAGTCCAGGGTCGATGAGGTTTACAACCCTTTAATTGACTTGGATATTAATATAAAGGATAGAGAGGTCTTTGCGGCCTCAGAGATTTTTACTAATATTAACGAGAATGATTTGGATGAAATTCGAGATCGCTTTAGTATCCCTGCTGGCGTAAAGTTGCTATGTGGTGTGCAATTTCCAACTGTGGATCACCCTTCCCATTATTGTATAGCTATCAATAGGCACTCAATGTATGCAGGGCTTATAATACCCTTTCACCCTTTTTTCGCATTATTTATCTTCCTTTAATATCAATCTTACCCAATTGCACGTCTTTCTCTGCAGAACGGGGGTATTTGTAGATATCTCTGTAAGTTTTGTGTCAATTCAGTCATTTAAGAAGAATGATAGATGGCGATTTTTTATTTGCTAGACTGTAACTGATTTTGTTAAGAATATCACGTTTTATTCATTGATCCACGAGTTATTTTATTAACAGCATGTAACCAACCTAAATGGGGGAAATGTTCTCCTACTTGGCGAACCTTTTATGCACTTATTTCCCTCGCGTGTTACTTTATGCTTTGCAAGGGGTGTGATAGGTTTGTGGATCACATTCCGTGGTTCAACACGACTTATCAAAATATTGCTAAAATGTCACTTTTCTAATGTTGGTTTTCTTTAATTCAGAGTTGGAAAAATATTAATTTCGTGATGAAAATGAAACAACATTGATGAACTTTAAGACGTGTATGTATTACAACATTACTCTCTTTAAATCATTGTTCACACTTACCACCCACAGATTAAGGTATAGAATCGGGTTTTAGTAGAATTAGTTTTGAAGACACAATAAAATTCAATTCATCCATTGTTGATTTTCAAGTAGATAACTTTTCTAGATTCCTCTTTTTTCTCCTTTTTAGAGTAGCACGTTTTATCCTTTATCTTTTGTGTAGTGTTGGTCTAACTTTTCTTCTCTTTTTTACTTTTCTTTCTATAGAATGACGAAACATTTTCCTCATACCTATGATTCACTGATTAAATGATCTAATAAGCTCCATTAATAATCATTCTATATTAAGCCCTTGATTGAGGGAGGTTAAAATTGTAAGAAATTAAATCGTAATGCCAAGATCTTTAGAATTCATGATTTTCACATATGAAATCAAGAAACATACTTGATCCATGGCAATAATTGAGAATTTTAGATTTGCAAAATAAGAAACTGTTAAATTAGAGAAACTGTTCTCTCACTTTCCCTCTCTGTGATTGAATGAATTAATTGATGGGTTTAATTTACATTTATAGGCAAAGAGAGACAGTCTCCTATGAGTCATAAAACTCTCCACTTTTCATCAAAATAGGCAATTATAAAATTGCAACTTCTCAATTGGGCTAATAGGATTTTAGTAATATTAACCACCTTTAATTAATTTTTTAATATTACATGGGCCACAAAATAATTGGTTTTACATTCTCCCACTTGGCTTGTGTAATATTGCTTCGTTATGTGGTATATAACATAATGTGCATAACATGAGCTAAAATTTATCATACATTAGCCACTTAATATATCATCCTTAAGAAAAGACTAATAAGAGTCATGGCGATTTTACACTATCATGTAAGTATAATTCTTCCCATGTACTACAATATTGGTCCCTACCCAACATGACACATAATGAGAAGTTCGATAATTGCATTACAATAATGTCTTCGAAAAGACTATCCCTATCAACATTCACATTATCCATTCACGTACATGTACCAACAGTTATGATAGGAATAATATTTGGTCAAAAACAATACATAAATAAGCTCAAAATGTCAATACATAAGCATCATAAATTGCATAATAATGTCAATGATAATTTTCAATAATACCCATCCTTTCGACATGTTCGTTGAACGTCTTTGGTGGCAATCCTTTCGTTAATGGATCTGCAATAATAAGATTGGTGCTAATATGCTCGATTGACACCTCTTGTTTTTGAATTTTTTCTTTAACAGCAAAGTACTTCAATTCCATGTGTTTAGCACCTTTAGAGTATTTGTTGTTCTTTGAAAAGAAGACTGTTGTAGAATTATCACAATAAAGTTTCATCCGCTTAGCTATACTATTGACGATCCCAAGTTCTGAAATAAAGTTCCTCAGTCAATTTCCTTGAATTGTGGCCTCAAAGCATGCCACAATCTCGGCTTCCATAGTGACTGTTTTGCACTTTTCCATGATATACCCCTCCAGCCAAGGGGAACAAATAGCCAAATGTGGACTTTCTAGTATCCACACATCCAGTAAAGTCCGAATCTGAATATCCAATGACCTCTAAGTTATCAGATCTCTTATAAGTGAGCATGTGATCTTTCGTTCCTTGCAAGTATGTCAATACTTTCTTTGCAGCTTTCCAATGATCAAGTTCCGGGTTACGTTGATACATGCCAAGCATTCCGACAGCAAAATTGATGCTTGGCCTAGTGCAAGTCTGAGCATACATTAAGCTCCTAACAAGAGATGCATAAGGAATAGTTGTCATTTGTTTGCGTTCCAATTCGTTTTTAGGATATTGCATGAGACTAAACTTGTTTCCTTTCTGAATTGGAACAACACCCGCTGAACAATTTTTCATATTAAATCTCTCCAAAACTTTATTGATGTATGCTTTCTAAGACAACTCGAACAATACTTGTGACCTATTATGGAATATTTAAATTCCAATCACATAGGTTGCCTCTCCCATGTCTTTCATTTCAAAATTTTTAGAGAGAAATTTCTTAGTCTCGTATAATAGACCAAAATCATTAGTAGCTAGCAAGATATCATCAACATACAGAATCAGAAATATAAACTTGCTCCCACTGACCTTTAGATATATACATCGATCAACGACGTTTTTCCATAAATCCAAAGGAAGTAATGGTATCGTTGAACTTAAGATACCATTGACGGGAAGCCTGTTTAAATCCATATATTTATTTCTTTAACTTACACACCATGTGTTTCTTTCCTTTAATTGAAAAACCTTCAGGCTAATCCATAGAAACTTCTTCATCTAAATTTCCATTTAGAAAGATGATTTTCACATCCATTTGATGTAGTCAAAGTCATAATAAGCTACTAAAGCCATTATAATTCTAAATGAATCTTTCTTAGAGACTGTTGAAAATGTCTCATTCTAATTAATGCCACTTTTCTAAGTAAAAATTTTGGCAACAAGTCTAGCTTTTTGTCGTTCGATATTACCATTAGAGTTGCGCTTGGTCTTAAAGACACATTTACACCCAACTTTTTTACATGATTTTGGTAATTTAACGAGATCCCAGACTTCATTATGTTCTATAGATTTCAACTCATCTTTCATAGCATCTAACCACTTATCAGAATTAGCGTTCTCAATGGCCTGTGAAAATGAAACTGAATCATCATCAACAATTCCCAAATCAAATTCAGACTCTTGCAGGTAAACCACATAATCATTAGAAATAGCAGGTCTACGTTGTCTTTGTGACCTTCTTAAAGCTATTTCTTGTGGTTCATTTAATGCAGGTTCATCGGTGGCAACTTCATTGTGAAGTGTTTGATCATTTATTTGTTGTTCGGATAAATTGTCATGTCATTCAACAATTTGAGGAACAACAACATTAGAAGAAGTTGAGGATAGAGAAATTTGAACTCTAACTTCTTGTATTTTCACATTTCGTGGTTCAAAACTCTCACTAACTTCACCATTCTCAATGAACCTAGCATTTCCAGTTTCAACAATTCTAGTGCTATGGTTAGGACAATAAAATCTATACCCTTTTGATTTTTTTGGATAACCAATGAAAAATTCACTGATTGTTCTTGAGTCCAGTTTCTTTTCATGTGGATTATAAATTCTTGCTTCTGACGGGCAACCCCAAATATGCAGGTACCTTAAACTGGGTTTCCTTCCCGTTCACAGTTCAAAATGAGTCTTTGGAATTGCCTTACTTGAAACTTTGTTTTGCAGATGCATAGCAGTCTTTAATGCAAACATCCACAAAGATATGGGTAAAGAAGAATTGCTTAACATTCACCTAACCATTTCTATTATAGTACGATTACAGCTTTCAGCCACACCATTTTGTTGTGGTGTGCCTGACATATTGTATTGAGAACATATGTCATGTCTTTCAAGAAATTTAGCAAATGGACCAGGGTGTTGTCCAGTTTCATCATACTTTCCATAATATTCACCACCTCTATCAGATCTAATAATTTTCACCTTTCTGTCTAATTGCCATTCAACTTCATTGACAAAAATCTCTAAAACATTTATATCTTGAAACTTTTCATATAGTAGATAGACATAACCATGACGTGAAAAATCGTCGATAAAGGTGATAAAATACTTTTCCTCATCAAATGATGGAGCATCAAAAGGCCCACATATATCGGTGTGTATTATTTCGAGAAGCTGTGGGCTTCTTGTGGCTCATTTCTTTGTGTGTTTGGTTTGTTTACCCTTAATACAATCCACACAAGTTTCAAAATCACCAAAATCCAAGTCAGGAAGGATTTCATTATTTACCAATTTTTCTATCCTTTCCTTGGATATGTGACACAAACGTTTATGCCACAAGTTAGCAGATCGTTCATTCAGTAAACCACGTTTAATACCAATATTATGATGCAAGGTCGAAAGAGTCTCGGCAAAGAGGTTGTCAAGTTTTAATTTATATAAGCCATCACAAAGAATAGCGGAACCGATAAGATGATTTTGTTTAAACAAATTTAAACATTCATTTCCACCATCAAAAAAATATCCAACAGAATCAAGTTTCGATAAGGAAACTAAATTACGAGAAATAGAAGGTACATAAAGAGTCTAAAATAAATCTAAATGATGTCCTGTATCTAAAATCAAACGATAAGTTCCAATGGCTTCAACTGGAGCTTTGACTCGATTTCCCATGAGGACAAACTTTTCATTTGGATTTATGTTTTGGGTTGAAAAGAATCCCTGCATCGTATTAGTAACATGAGTGGTACATCCGGAATCAATCCACCAAGTATTATAAAGAACTTCTGCCAAATTAGATTTGAAACATACATAAGAAATAATCTTACCTTTACTTTCGAACCATGCCTTATGTTTTAGGCAGTTCTTTTTATGGTGCCCAGGTTTGCGAAAGAAATGACATGTATCCTTCTTATGTTCCTTATTGTAGATTTGGGCAGAAGACTCATTTATCTTTAGTGGTCCTTGCTTAATGCCATTTCCAGATCTTTTCTTATATTTCTTTCCAGCTCCTTGATGATTTACGAGATGAACAGAATGAGTTCCTTCATTCTTAAGCCTTGTCTCCTCTTACACGAGCATACTGTGTAATTCATTCACATTCCATTTATTCTTTAAGGTATTATAGTTCATATGGAATGGACCGTACTTAGGAGGCAAGGAGTTGATGATAAATTGTACCATAAAGTTTTCATTCACAGTCATCTCAAGAGTTTTAAGTCTTGCTGCAATGTTACTCATTTCAGTAACATGCTCATGCATGGTATGAGAACCAACAAATTTCATGGTGGTCAAGGTACCCATCAGTGTGCCAACAAGTGATTTGTCAACTGTTTGGAAACGTGCTTCCACAAACTTCATATATTCTGATTTGTCAACTGTTTGGAAACGTGCTTCCACAAACTTCATATATTCCTTAGCATTCTCAGTTTGAGGGATAGTAGACTTGATATTCTTTGCTAAGGTCATCCGCATAAACATTGAGCTTAATCTATTTGACGTTTCCCAAGCTTTATGGAAAGATTTTTCATTAGCACTGCTCTCATCAGTAAGATCAGCGAGTTTCTCAACTTGAAGTGCCAAGTCTAAGTCTAAAACACCTAAGTTGAACTGGACTTGTTCACATCAGTCGGAGAAATTGAGCTCATTGAACAGTGGTACAGATGAAGCATGCGAATGCAGAGAAACGGGAACAAATACTGCAAAATATAAAATCCTTTAACATTAATACTTTGAGTTTTAATTTCAGATTTAGATAAGAATAAATGTATAGCGTAGTTCTCCTTTGGGTGATATTACGTTATACCATCATAATAAATATAATGATGCTTATTTAATTTCACTTAATTGATAATTAAATATACTGTAATCTAACATGTATGATATCTTTGAATATACAAAACACATCCGACCAAGTAAATCAATTAACCACGATTATGTTCAAGATTAATAAAATTAATTGATCAACCTTTAGGCGATCTATAATAATTTTATAATCTATGAACGTCAATATACTCTTGACACCAATAATAAAGTCATTTTCATTTATAAGAATCAAACTATCAAGAATAATTGACAAATAAATTATGTAATTTAGTGTTCAAAATACCATAATGTTTGTCCACTTTGGTGGCTAACAAACACCATCAATCGAACATTAATTACATAAATAAAATGTGAATAATGTAAGTAATTAAACTAGACATAATCTAATTTAATTCATAATTCAAATTAAAATATGAAACAATAAATGTCCAGTTGCCAAAAACAGTCAATATATATGTACTTCACCGATATTGAACACAAATGCATAAACTTTAGCCAATGTTATACCTTAAAACCAATATGAGGGACTGACATTTTCTTAAACAATTCAACATATATGGCAGAAACATATACCTACAGTATGACATTCTAGGTACAAATTGTCAGCCTCATTTGATTTTCCAAGGATGGGGTTTAATTGGGCCATGGGATTATAGAAAGAAACAGTATGTGTCTTGCAAATGTTTTCATGTATTAATTGGTTTCTGCAATTCCAAATTTTACACGTCTCTACTCCTCTTTTAATTTATTTATTTTTATTTAAACTTTGAATGATTAATAATGACAAACAAGAACACATAGCCGAAATAATGGACTTTGAAGGGCTGTCGCTTTCTCTCATATCCATGGAAAAGCCAATTAATTTGAACACGGTATAGTCTTCCCAAATCGGATCCAGGGAAATGGGATTTGATGTAATGATTTGATCCATAAATTAATAAGAAATTAAAGATCCCATCCAAAAAACAGTAAATCTTTAAGGAAAATCAAGATTTCTTCAACTTGACTCTGATATCACATGTAAGAAATTAAACCCTAATGCTAATATTTTTAGAATTCAAGATTTTCACATATGAAATTAAGAAACATATCTTGATCCATGGCAATAATTGAGATTTAGATCTGTAAAATAAGAAACTGTTAAATTAGAGAAACTGTTCTCTCACTTTCTCTCTCTGTGATTGAATGAATTAATTGATGAGTTTCATTCACATTTATAGACAGAGAGATAGTCTCCTATGAGCTATAAAACTCTTCACTTTCCATTAAAATAAACAATTATAAAACTGTCACTTCTCAATTGGGTCGATAGGATTTTAGTAATATTAACCACCTTTAATTAATTCTTTAATATTACATGGGCCACAAAATAATTGGTTTTACAAAAATTAGATTGTTAATAGATTTTGATAAATGTTGATGAAATTTGTGGTTGAAAAGTTTTGGATCCAATAAAATATATGATTAAAATTAATTGTTGATTTTGAGATAGATTTTAATCCATACCAAACAGGGGCAAAATATGAAATTATAGATTTCTTTTATTTATTTTGAAAATTGTGCTAACATTTAGGGCTTAAACTTTGCAAGTTGATCACCCCCCTCCCCCCCTTTTTTTTGTAAAGTCAATTCGGGCATATCTAAACATTGCAACTTTAATTTATTCTTGAATCCCTTGGAAATTTGGAATATTGAAAAAAGAAAGAAGATATTTTGATGAATTTTTCACGTTATCTTAATAGAGTCCCTATTAAATTAAATTGAAGATAATATTTTTCAAATAATTCCACATTAGCATTGAAATTTTTTTATTAAAGCATTTAATTTAGCTAGTGAAGTCAATTAGGGCTTATCAAAACTATACAACTTACGTTGCATTTGTTGACATGATGACTATATTTAGCTGAAAATGAAACTTAGAATAAGGAAAAGAAGTTGTTGATGACACCACCATCTCAATTCAGTTGCAATGGTTGAATACAATTTTTTTTTTTAATTCACATTTTCTGGTTGTGAATCTTCTTTTGACTGTTTTAAGTTGATTGAACTTGGTATCAAAGTCGACAAAGATATCATTAGAAATTTGTTGTTGTCCAAAATTTTATACTTGAGGACATTTGATGAAATAATTAGGAACATGACTTTTATCG
This sequence comes from Olea europaea var. sylvestris, assembly GCF_002742605.1. Taxonomy (NCBI): domain Eukaryota; kingdom Viridiplantae; phylum Streptophyta; class Magnoliopsida; order Lamiales; family Oleaceae; genus Olea; species Olea europaea. The sequence continues at coordinate 15,169 of NW_019234581.1, forward strand.
AAGGAGTGTTGTGTCATTAATTGATAAATTGTCAATTCAGAATAGTACTTAAGCTTTCGACGGTAGAACAATTCTCGTTATTGAATTGTGATATATTCGTAGGAATTTTAAAACCTCATTTGTTTTAACAAACTAATATTGTATAAAGGATAAAATAAAATAAAATAAAATAAAAAATCTTATTTGTTTCATTGTTTCGTACATGTTTGGTA
>NW_019234581.1:21706-24324 GCF_002742605.1 Olea europaea var. sylvestris
CCCCCCCCCCCCCCCAAAAAAATCAATTTTTTTTACTGTTATTTCATTATTTCAACTATCATTTTTTATTTCTTCTCTCATAAATAGGACTCACTTTTTTCTCTAACGGTCAAGAAATCAATTCTCAAAATCACTATCGAACGAGCCCATAATATATTGATTAGAATATTTTGAATTTAGGATTTTTATCAACTCTCTTGTGTAACACTTATTGTTAAGATTAGGTTCTTTTCATTAAAGATTTTAACCAACAACAAATAAAATGTACAGAAACAAAAATATGAAATTATAACAAAGAACACATGGTTTTTCACCCTAAGGCAAAATGTTCAAAATATAAAATGTTCCTAATCCCCTTTTGAGCTTCCGCCATCAGAAGAACTATTTGTATTAAGAAACCAAAATCATGGAATCGTCTAAAATGTACACCAACAAGGCACTCAAAATGAATCACTCAAGATTACATCATAAAACCTTTCAATCTATACATCAACGTTCACTCAAGAACAAAAAACTCAATCAAATTTACAGATCACTCAAGAGATGTAAGAAATATTCGAGAGAGCCTCAAGAGCTCGAAAAGGCTAAGAGAAAATATGAATTGTCTTTGAAACCCTAAGTAGAGGAGTGAGTATATAAGAAGTCACCAGAAGGTCACGCATCTAACGGCCATTAGGGTGACACATGACATCATCTCACGCATCAGAAGGATCAATTAAAGAAGACACATTTCTAGATAAAAACGCGATTTATGAGTTGCAAAGTAAAAGTCAAAAATCTGGTCAATGGTCCAACTAATCAATCCAGTCAGCATCCTTTTATTCCACATCATTGTGCCGCAATCTCCACACTTATCCATCTGATTTAAAATTTTTAAAATAAACATTAAAAAAATCTTTATATATCTTGAGTTTCTGTCTGTTACATAGGTTTAGCATCATGATGACGTCAAATCTTTCCCAAAAAAAAAAAATTATTTGCAAATAAATTCCCGACATGGAAATCGGTGCAAGAAGAAAACTTTGTTGTATATGATGTCACAGTTGGAAACTAACCAATGAATACAATTAATTCAACGTAGAAAAATAATTTTTAAGTAATAATCACATTCTCAACTTATATAAGTTAATTTTACATCAACATCAACTGCTAAATCCAAATCTAATTTTGTTTCCTATTAATTTATAACCTGTTTATAAAAATCTTTCTGCTAGCGGTTTCGATTATGTCCGTTTGTATCTATTGACATCAAAATTCATGAATGTTGAATATAAATTTCCACCACATGTGAAAACTAATCCATGAATGTTATGTCACACTTGAAAATATTGTAGAACGTTGTTTTTTTTTTAATATTATTGAAAAAGAAAAATTTTGAACGCTGAATATCAATTTCCACTAACGACATGTGAAAACTAATCCAAGAATGTCATGTCGCACTCGAAATTATTGCAGAATATATATATAAAAGAAAGATTATGGAAAAATGATGAGGCATTTAGGAGGGGTAATAAAAATATCATTGGTCTATATTAGATTATCAATTTCTTTGATTTTTGTTTTTTGCTAGGCATTTTTCTTGTGATAAGGCGTATTTGAATAATGCAATATTCCCACTTTTCTAGTGTCTCTGATTTAAGTTAAATCAAATCCTTACTTCTTCCTTATTTTATAAAATTAAATGTATCCTAAAATTATTAAAGAATTTATACAACACATTACAGCATACCCAACATAGTCGGCAAGATAAGTTTGTATGCAACTCGAAGTTTTTATAATTGGATAATTGGCACAAAACGTCCATAACTTTCAAATTTATTATGGAAAACATCTTTATCTTTTATTTTTTGATATTTTCGTCCCTAACTTCTATATTTTTTTGCGTTGAACGTTTTTTTTACCAATTTTTAACGTAAAATGATCAATATACCCTACTATTTAAATAAAATAAAAAAAGAAAAGAAAAATAAAGAACAAATTATATCTATAGAACCAAACTTTTTAAAAAGTGCAGATGAGTCCAAATAAAATATTATAATTATAAAAAAAAAATACTCTTCTTCTTCTCCCCCTTCATAAAATCCTCGTCTTTTCATGTCAGCAATCCACCTGTCCTGCACTGCACTGCATACTGACAAGTTTTGCCACCCATAAATGTGTCTGTCCTTAAAATTCTTTCATTAAGCTTCACTTCTCATTTAACGTTAAAGAAAATTCGAGAAAGAACGATGGAGAAATCTGGGTATGGCCGTGATGGGATTTACAGATCCTTAAGGCCGCCATTGGTGCTCCCCAAAGACCCCAACCTCTCTGTGGTCTCATTTCTCTTTAGAAACGTTTCTTCTTTTCCTGATAAACCTGCACTCATTTTCACACCTGCCAAACCTTAACTTTTATCGAATTCGAATCCGTGGTTTCCAAGGTTTCTTATGGTCTCCTCCAATTGGGCATCAAGAACAAAGACGTGGTTCTCATTTTCTCCCCTAATTCAATCCAGTTCCCAAACTTTTTCTCATTTTTTTTTTTTTTTTGAATCATTGGGATAGGAGCCATAGCCACCACAGCGAATCCCATTTACACTGTCTCGAAACTATCCAAATAGGTATAAGATTGCAAGA